>NW_027526018.1:0-10723 GCF_052094955.1 Ictidomys tridecemlineatus
ATTACCTGAAAGTATCATCAAGATTCGGTAAAAAAACTTTTGCTGAGAAGTCAGGAGATTCATAGTTTTTTGAAAGCTGGGCAAGCCCTTGAAATGAAAGTTATTTTCGCCAGTCTCTGCTTTGGGCTACATGAACAGCACACAATCCATAGAGATAGAACTTGAAACTACTTTATTGGGCCAAGTCTCAAAATCTAGCAAAAACCGTGTTTGATTTAAAGTTTCATCTACAGGTATCCATATAGGAGAGAACAGAGTGAAACCTTAAAATGAAAACGGTTACTGCAAATGAACGGTTTAACCTAGAAGAATGAAATTTGGTGAGCCAAGTAGGACTGGTGTACTGATCATTACCTTAAAGTATCATCAAGATTGGGTGAAAAAACATTTGCTGAGATTTTGGGAGATTCGTAGTTTTTTGGAAGCTGGGAAAGCACTTTCAATGTAGTGATATTCGCCAGTCTCTGGTTTGGGCTACATCAACAGCAAACCAACCATAGAAATAGAACTTGGAACTACTTTATTGTGCAAAGTTTCAAGGTGCTAGCACAAACCATGTTTGATTTAGAGTTCCATCTACATGTATCTGTAAAGGAGAAAACAGAAAACAGTGAAACCTCAAAATGAAAACGGTTACTGCAAACGAACGGTTTAATCTAGAAGAACGACATTTGGTGAGCCAAGTGGGACTGGTGTACTGATCATTACCTGAAAGTATCATCAAGTTTGGGTGAAAAAACATTTGCTGGGATTTCAGGAGATTCTAGTTCTTTGAAAGCTGGGCATGCCCTTTAAATAAAAGTGATTTTCGTCAGTTTCTCCTTTGGGCTACATCAACAGCAAACAAGCCATAGAGATAAAACTTGGAACTACTTTAATGTGCCAAGTTTCAAAGAGCTAGCACAAACCGTGTTTGATTTAGAGTTCCATCTACATGTATCTATATATAAGAAAACAAAGTGAGACCTCAAAATGAAAATGGTTAATGCAAACGAACGGTTTAAACTAGAAGAACGAAATTTGGTGAGCCAGGTGGGACTGGTGTACTCATCATTACCTGAAAGTATCATCAAGATTTGGTGAAAAAACATTTGCTGAGATTTCAGGAAATTCATAGTTTTTTAGAATATGGGCAAGCCTTTTCAATGAAAGTAATTTTCGCTAGTGTCTGCTTTGGGCTACATGAACAGCACACAAGTCATAGAGATAGAACTTGGAACTACTTTATTGTGCCACGTTTCAAAGATCTAGCACAAACCGTGTTTGATTTAGAGTTCCATCTACTTGAATCCATATAGGAGAAAACACAGTGAGACCTCAAAATAAAAACGGTTACTGCAAAGGAACGGTTTTAACTAGAAGAACGAAATCTGGTGATCCAAGTGCGACTGGTGTACTGATCATTACCTGAAAGTATCATCAAGATTGGGTGAAAAAACATTTGCTTAGATTTCAGGAGATTCGTAGTTTTTTGGAAGCTGGGCAAGCCCTTCCAATGAAAGTGATTTTCGCCAGTCTCTGGTTTGGGCTACATGAACAGCAAACAAGTCATAGAAATAGAACTTGGAACTATTTTATTGTGCCAAGTTTCAAAGAGCTAGCACAAACCTTGTTTTATTTAGAGTTTAAACTACATGTATCCATATAGGATAAAACAGAGTGAAACCTCAAAATGTAAACGTTTACTGCAAACGAACGGTTTATCCTAGAAGAATGAAATTTGGTGAGCCAAGTCGGACTCGTGTACTGATCATTACCTGAAAGTATCATCAAGATTGGGTGTTAAAACATTTTCTGAGATTTGAGGAGATTCGTAGTTTTTTGAAAGCTGTGCAAGCCCTTTAAATCAAAGTGATTTTCGTCAGTCTCTGCTTTGGGCTACATGAACAGCACACAAGCCTTAGAGATAGAACTTGGAACAACTTTTTTTGTGCCAATTTTCAATAAGCCAGCACAAACCATGTTTGATTTAGAGTTGCATCTACATGTATCTATATAGGATAAAACAGAATGAGACCTCAAAATAAAAACGGGTACTGAAAACGAAAGGTTTAAACTAGAAGAACGTAATTTGGTGAGTCAAGTGTTACTGGTTTTCTGATCATTACCTGAAATTATCATCAAGATTTGGTGAAAGAACAATTCCTGAGATTTCAGGAGATTCGTAGTTTTTTGGAAGCTGGCAATACCTTTCAATGAAAGTGATTTTCCCCAGTCTCTGCTTTGGGCTACATGAACAGCACACAAGTCATAGAGATAGAACTTGGAACTCCTTTATGGCGCCAAGTTTGAAAGAGCTAGCACAAACCGTGTTTGATTTAGAGTTCCATCTACATGTATCCATATAGGAGAAAACAATGTGAGACCTCAAAATGAAAACGGTTACTGCAAAGGAACGGTTTGAACTAGAAGAACGAAATTTGGTGAGCCAAGTGCGACTGGTGTACTGTTCATTACCTGAAAGTATCATCAAGATTTGGTGAAAAAACATTTGCTTAGGTTTCAGGAGATTCGTAGTTTTTTGGAAACTGGGAAAGCACTTTCAATGAAAGTGATATTCGCCAGTCTTTGCTTTGGGCTACATCAACAGAAAACCAACCATAGAGATAGAACTTGGAACTACTTTATTGTGCAAAGTTTCAAAGAGCTATCACAAATCATGTTTGATTTAGAGTTCCATTTACATGTATCCATAAAGGAGTAAACAGAAAACTTAAAACCTCTAAATTAAAACGGTTACTGCAAATGAATGGTTTAACCTAGAAGAACGAAATTTGGTCAGCCAAGTGGGACTGGTGTACTGATCATTAACGGAAAGTATCATCAAGTTTGGGTGAAAAAACATTTGCTGTGATTTTAGGAGATTCTAGTTCTTTGAAAGCTGCGCATGCCTTTTCAATAAAAGTGATTTTCTTCAGTTTCTGCTTTTGGCTATATCAACAGCAATCAAGCCATAGAGTTAGAACTTGGAACTACTTTATTGTGCCAAGTTTCAAAGAGGTAGCACAATCCGTGTTTGATTTAGAGTTCCATCTACATGTATCCATATATGAAAAAACAGAGTGAGACCTCAAAATGAAAACGGTTAATGCAAACGAACGGTTTAAACTAGAAAAACTAAATTTGGTGAAGAAAGTGCGACTGGTGTACTGATCATTTCCTGAAAGTATCATAAAGATTTTGTGAAAAAAACATTTGCTGAGATTTCAGGAAATTTGTAGTTTTTTGGAAGCTGGGCAAGCCCTTTCAATGAAAGTGATTTTCGCCATTCTCTGCTTTGGGCTACATTAATAGCAAACCAACCATAGAGATAAAACTTGGAACTTCTTTATTGTGCCAAGTTTCAAAGATCTAGAACAAAACGTGTTTGATTTAGAGTTCCATCTACATGTATCCATATAGGAGAAAACAGAGTGAAACCTCAAAATGAAAATGGTTACTGCAAACGAACTTTTTAACCTAGAAGAACGAAATTTGGTGAGCGATATGCGACTGGTGTACTTATCATTACCTGAAAGTAACATCAAGACGGGGTGAAAAAATATTTGCTGAGATTTAAGGAGATTCGTAGTTTTTTGGAAGCTGAGCAAGAACTTTCAATGAAAGTGATATTCACCAGTCTCTGCTCAGGGCTACATCAACAGCAAACCAACCATAGAAACAGAACTTGGAACTACTTTTTTGTGTAAAGTTTCAAAGAGCTAGCACAAACCCTGTTTGATTTAGAGTTTTATCTACATGTATCCATATAGAAAAATACAGAATGAAACCTCAAAGTGAAAACGGTTACTGCAAACAAATGGTTTAACCTAGAAGAACGAAATTTGGTGAGCCAAGTGGGACTGGTGTACTGATCATTACCTGAAAGTATCATCAAGTTATGGTGAAAAAACATTTGCTGAGATTTCAGGAGATTTGTAGTTTTTTGGAAGCTTGTAAAGCCCTTTCAATGAAAGTGATATTCACCGGTCTCTGATTTTGGCTACATCAACAGCAAACAAGCCATAGAGATAGAACTTGGAACTACTCTTATTGTGCCAAGTTTCAAAGAGCTAGCACAAACCGTGTTTGATTTAGAGTTCCATCTACATGTATCCATATAGGAGAAAACAGAGTGAAACCTCAAAATGAAAACCGTTACTGCAAACGAACGGTTTAACCTCTGTGAATCCCTGCCGGCGCAGGCCACACGCTGCATTGTTCTTGGGAACCATTGCTGGCTGCCTGGATCCCCGCGGGAGGGCCCTGTGAACCCAAGCCGACCCCCGCCCACACGCTGCAGGGAGTTTAGGAGCAGGAGCGGCCTGCCCGGGTCCCCGCAGCCCGGCTTTGTGAACCGCCCACACGTAACATCGAACTTGGGAGCAGTTGCTGGCTGTCTGCCTGTCCCCCCCCCCCGGCTGGCTTGGTGAACCTCAACCAGCCGCTGCTCACACGGCGCAGTGAACTTGGGAACCGGCGCTGTTTGCTTGGCTGCTTGGGCCCCCGCAGACCAGCTCTGTGAACCGCCAAGCGGCTGCTGCCAACACCCTTGCAGTGAGTGGGGGAGCAGGTGCTGCCTGCCCGGCCCCGAGGGCTCGACTCTGTGAACCTCCTCTGGCGGTTTGGAGCTGCAGACGACCACCCTCCACCTGCCAACCCAGTGCTGCAAACGACCCCTGACCAGCTCTGCAAAAGGCCCCGCCCACACAGCGAACAGCAGGAATGGAGACCCGCCCAATCCGGGAGGAAATACCGCTGCACAGTGATTGATTCCCGCCTACTGAGAGGAGAAACTTGGCCCGGTGGGCATAGCTCCACCCACTGGAAGAGCAGTTAATCGAACTCTAGGACAGCATTTATAATTTTTTTTGCTGTCTTTTTAAATGTTTTTTAATCCATCTTATTTTATTTTATTCTATTTTTTAAATCTCATTTTCCATTTCTACTATTATTATTTTTCTTTAAATCCCTTTTAATCTTCTATTTTTTTCTATCTTTCTTTTCTCCTGTCTTTACATCTCTTTTTAATTTTCTTATTCCCCCTTCCTTGAATTCTACCTGCTTACTCTTATTCTACCCATCCCTTCTAATACCTTTTCTCCCAAGCTTCAAATATATTTATAGGAGTAAACAGTAACTCAGCAGTCAAACAGAGCAAGAAACAATATGAACAGCTTGAAAAAGCAAGGAAGAAAAGGAGTGCAAACAATGCAGGGCAGTCTAAATATTCAGGAGGATATAGAACCACCAGAAAAATGGTCATATAAAGAACTCATGGAACACCTGAGACAGATGGAACGGAACCTTAAAAAGGATAAAAGACAGCAAATTCAAGCAGCGAAAGAACACATTGAGAATGTACTACACAAACAGATAAAGGAAGAAGTTAAGCATCTTTATCAGGAGATAGAGACTATAAAAAAGAATCAAACCATAATCTTAGAAATGAAGGAAACTATAAACCAAATTAAAAACTCAAATGAGAGTATCATTAATAGAGTGGAGCAAGTAGAAGCTAGAACATCAGATAATGAAGACAAAATATATCATCTGGAAAAGACGCTAGCCATCTCAGATAGGCTGGTTAAAAATCATGAGAGAAGCATACAAGAGATATGTGATAATATAAAAAAACCAAATTTAAGAGTCATTGGGATAGAGAAAGAGATAGAGATTCAAACAAGGGGAATGAGTAATCTACTAGATGAAATAATCACAGAAAACTTTCCAGAATTAAAAAAGGAAACAGATATTCAAATTGTAGATGCATACAGGACACCGAACATACAAAATCACAGTAGACCAACGCCAAGACACATTGTTATGAAGATATCCAATATAGAGAACAAAGAGAAAATATTAAAAGCTACAAGAGAAAAGAGAAAGGTTACATTCAGGGGTAAACCAATAAGGTTAACAACGACTTCTCAACTCAGACGCTGAAAGCGAGAAGATCCTGGAATAACGTATTTCAAACACTGAAAGACAATGGATGCCAACCAAGAATTCTGTACCCAGCAAAATTAAGCTTCAGATACGACAACGAAATAAAAATCTTTCACGATAAACAAAAACTAAAAGAATTTGCAGCCAGAAAACCAGCGTTGCAAAGCATCTTGAGCAAAACACTTCATGAGGAAGAAACGGAAATCAATAACCAAAGCCAAAAGTGGGAAGTACCTCAGTAAAGACAGACGGAGGGGGGAAAACTAATCATGGTTAAACAAACGCAATTAAAAAAATAAAAAAAAATGAGATAAATAATCAAATATGGCTGTAAGTACAAACCATATATCAATAGTAACTCTAAACATTAATGGTTTAAACACTCCAATAATGCGACATAGGCTGGTAACATGGATCAAAAAAACAAATCCAACAATATGCTGTCTCCAGGAGACTCACCTGACTGGAAAAGACATACACAGGCTGAAGGTGAAAGGTTGGGAAAAAATATATCACGCACACGCTCCTCGCAAGCAAGCAGGGGTGGCCATCCTCATATTGAATAAAATCGACTTCAAGACTAAGTTAATCCAAAGGGATAAGGAAGGACATTATATATTGTTTAAAGGAACCATTAAACAACAAGACATAACAATTATCAATATTTATGCACCAAATAATGGCGCTTCGAAGTTTATAAAACAAATTCTCCTCAAGTTCAAGAATCAAATAGACCACAACACAATAATTATGGGTGACTTCAACACACCTCTCTCACCATTGGACAGGTCCTCCAAGCAAAAGTTGAATAAAGAAACTATAGACCTCAATACCACAATCAATAACCTAGACTTAACTGACATATATAGAATATACCAACCATCATCGAATGGATATACTTTTTTCTCAGCAGCACACGGATCCTTCTCAAAAATAGACCATATATTATGCCATAGGGCAACCCTCAATAAATATAAAGGGGTAGAGATTATACCATGCATTTTATCTGATCATAATGGATTGAAACTAGAAATTAATGATAAAAGAAGGAAGGGAAAATCCAATATCACATGGAAAATGAACAATATGTTACTGAATGATCAAAGGGTTACAGAAGACATAAAGGAGGAAATAAAAAAATTCTTAGAGATAAATGAAAATGCAGACACAACCTATCGGAATCTATGAGACACAATGAAAGCAGTTTTAAGAGGGAAATTCATCGCCTGGAGGTCATTCCTCAAAAAAAGGAAAAACCAACAAATAAATGAGCTCACACTTCATCTCAAAGCCCTAGAAAAGGAAGAGCAAAACAATAGCAAATGCAGCAGAAAGCAAGAAATAATTAAAATCAGAGCGGAAATCAATGAAATTGAAACAAAAGAAACTATCCAAAAAATTAACAAAACTAAAAGTTGGTTCTTTGAAAAAATAAATAAGATTGACAAACCTTTAGCCATGCTAACGAAGAGAAGAAGAGAGAGAACTCAAATTACTAACATAAGGGATGAAAAAGGCAATATCACAACAGATGCCAGAGAAATACAGAAGACAATTAGAAACTATTTTGAAAACCTATGTTCCAATAAAATAGAAGATAGTGAAGACATCAATAAATTTCTTAAGACATATGATTTGCCCAGACTGAGTCAGGAGGACACACATGATTTGAACAGACCAATATCAATGGATGAAATTGAAGAAGTAATCAAAAGACTACCAAACAAAAAAAGCCCAGGACCGGATGGGTATACAGTGGAGTTTTACAAAACCTTTAAAGAAGAATTAATACCAATACTTTTCAAGTTATTCCAGGAAATAGAAAAAGAGGGAGTCCTTCCAAATTCATTCTATGAGGCCAACATCACATTGATTCCGAAACCAGACAAAGACACATCAAAGAAAGAAAACTACAGACCAATATCTCTGATGAACCTAGATGCAAAAATCCTCAATAAAATTCTGGTGAATCGGATACAAAGACACATCAAAAAAATTGTGCACCATGATCAAGTAGGATTCATCCCTGGGATGCAGGGATGGTTCAATATACGGAAATCAATAAATGTAATTCACCATATCAATAGACTTAAAGATAAGAACCATATGATCATCTCGATAGATGCAGAAAAAGCATTCGACAAAGTACAGCATCCCTTTATGTTCAAAACATTAGAAAAACTAGGGATAACAGGAACTTACCTTGATATTGTAAAAGCTATTTACGCTAAGCCCCAGGCTAGCATCATTCTGAATGGAGAAAAATTGAAGGCATTCCCCTTAAAATCAGGAACAAGACAGGGATGCCCTCTATCACCACTTTTATTCAATATAGTTCTCGAAACACTGGCCAGAGCAATTAGACAAACGAAAGAAATTAAAGGCATAAAAATTGGAAAGGAAGAACTTAAATTATCACTATTTGCAGATGACATGATTCTATACCTAGAAGACCCAAAATGGTCTACAAAAAAACTACTAGAACTAATAAATGAATTCAGCAAAGTGGCAGGATATAAAATCAACACACACAAATCAAAGGCATTTCTGTATATCAGCAACAAAACCTTTGAAATGGAAATAAGGAAAACCACTCCATTCACAATATCCTCAAAAAAAAAAAATACTTGGGAATCAACCTAACAAAAGAGGTGAAAGATTTATACAATGAAAACTACAAATCCCTAAAAAGAGAAGTAGAAGAAGATCTTAGAAGATGGAAAGATATACCCTGTTCATGGATAGGCAGAACTAACATCATCAAAATGGTGATATTACCAAAAGTCCTCTATAGGTTTAATGCAATGCCAATCAAAATTTCAATGGCATTGCTTGTAGAAATAGATAAAGCAATCATGAAATTCATATGGAAAAACAAAAGACCCAGAATAGCAAAAGCAATTCTAAGCAGGAAGTGTGAATCAGGTGGTATAGCAATACCAGATTTCAAACTATACTACAGAGCAATAGTAACAAAAACAGCATGGTACTGGTACCAAAACAGGCGGGTAGACCAATGGTACAGAATAGAGGATACAGAGACTAATCCACAAAGTTACAACTATCTTATATTTGATAAAGGGGCTAATAGCATGCAATGGAGGAAGGATAGCATTTTCAACAAATGGTGTTGGAAAAACTGGAAATCCATATGCAACAAAATGAAACTGAATCCCATCCTCTCACCATGCACAAAAATTAGCTCAAAATGGATCAAGGACCTTGATATCAAATCAGAGACTCTGCGTATGATAGAAGAAAAAGTTGGCTACGATCTACATATTGTGGGATCAGGCTCCAAATTCCTTAACAGGACACCCATAGCACAAGAGTTAATAGCAAGAATCAACAAATGGGACTTACTTAAACTAAAAAGTTTTTTCACAGCAAGAGAAACAATAAGAGAAGTAAATCGGGAGCCTACATCATAGGAACAAATTTTTACCCCCCACACTTCAGATAGAGCCTTAATATCCAGAGTTTACAAAGAACTCAAAAAATTAGACAATAAGACAACAAATAATCCAATCAACAAATGGGCCAAGGACCTGAACAGACACTTCTCAGAAGAGGACATACAATCAATCAACAGATACATGAAAAAATGCTCACCATCTCTAGCAGTCAGAGAAATGCAAATCAAAACTACCCTAAGATACCATCTCACTCCAGTAAGATTGGCAGCCATTATGAAGTCAAATAATAACAAGTGCTGGCAAGGATGTGGGGAAAAGGGTACTCTTATACATTGCTGGTGGGACTGCAAATTGGTGTGGCCAATTTGGAAAGCAGTATGGAGATTCCTGGGAAAGCTAGGAATGGAACCACCATTTGACCCAGTTATTGCCCTTCTTGGTCTATTCCCTGAAGACCTTAAAAGAGCGTACTACAAGGATACTGCCACATCGATGTTCATAGCAGCACAATTCACAATATCTAGACTGTGGAACCAACCCAGATGCCCTTCAATGGATGAATGGATTAAAAAAATGTGGCATTTATACACTATGGAGTATTACACAGCACTAAAAAAATGACAAAATCATGGAATTTGCAGGGAAATGGATGCCATTAGAGCAGATTATGCTCAGTGAAGCTAGCCAATCCCTAAAAAACAAATACCAAATGTCTTCTTTGATATAATGAGAGCAACTAAGAATAGAGTAGGGAGGAAGAGCAGAAAGAAAAGATTGACATTAAACAGAGGCACGAGATGGGAGGGAAAGAGAGAGAAAAGTGGAATTGCATGGAAATGGAAAGAGACCCTCATTGTTATAAAAAACTACATAAAAGAGGTTGTGAGGGGAATTGGAAGAAAAATAAGGAGAGAAATGAATTACAGTAGATGGGATAGAAAGAGAAGATGGAAGGGAGGGGGATAGTAGAGGATAGGAAAGGTAGCAGAATACATCAGTCACTAGTATGGCATTATGTAAAAATGTGAATGTGTAACCTATGTGATTCTGCAATCTGTATTTGGGGTAAAAATGGGAGTTCATAACTCACTTGAAACTAGTGTTCAAAGTATGATATGTCAAGAGCTTTGTAATGTTGTGAACAACCAATAAAAAAATGAAATATTATATATATATTCATATATAGTAAAGTCTATAGTTTCTTTGTTCAGCTTTTGTTTGGAGGATCTATCTAGTGGTGAAAGAAGTGTGTTAAAGATAAAAAAAAAAAAAAGAAAGTGATTTTCGCCAGTCTCTCCTTTGGGCTACATCAATAGCAAACAAACCATAGAGAGAACTTGTAACTACTCTTATTGTGCCACATTTGAAAGAGCTAGCAC
>NW_027526019.1:0-10696 GCF_052094955.1 Ictidomys tridecemlineatus
GAAGACTGGGGTGCAGAAAGATCGTGCAGAGACCAGAGGTTTCAGACTGAGGTGCAGAAGGACTGTTACAGAGAGTAGAGGTTGGAAACTGAGGTGTAGAAGGACTGTTATAGAGAGCAGAGTTTGGAGACTGAGGTGCAGAAGCACTGTTACATAAAGCAGAGGTTGGCAATTGGGGTGCAGAAGGACCGTTACAGAGACCAGAGATTGGAGACTGCGGTATAGAAAAAATGTTACAGAGAGCATAGTTTGGAGACTCGGGTGCAGAAGGAATGTTACAGACAGAACAAGTTGGATACTGAGGTGTAGAAGGATAGATACAGAGAGCAGAGGTTTTAGACTGGGGTTTAAAAGGACTGATACAGAAAACAGAGTTTGAAGACTGGGGTGCAGAAGTAATGTTACATAGAGCAGAGGTTGGAGACTGGGGTGCAGAAGGATCGTTGCAAGGAGCAGAGCTTGGAGACAGGGGTGCAGAATGATCTTTCAGAGAGCAGAAGTTGGAGACTGAGGTGCAAAAGAACTGTTTAAGAGATTAGAGGTTAGAGAGTGGGGTGCAGTAGGATCATTGCGGAGAGCGGAGGTTGGAGACTGATCGTTGGATAGAGCAGAGTTTGGAGACTGGCGTGCAGAAGGCCTGTTACAGAGAGGAGAGGTTAGAGACTGGAGTGCAGAAGGACTGTTATAGAGAGCAGAGTTTGGAGACCAGGTTTTTTAAGGATCTTACAAAGAGCAGAGGTTGGAGATTGAGGTGCAGGGGGACTGTTAAAAAGAGCAGTGGTTGGAGACTGGGGTGCAGAATAATCGGGGAGAGCAGAGGTTTCAGACTAGGTGCAGGTGGATATTTACAAAGAGCAGTAGTTGGAGACTGGTGTGTAGAAGGACTGTTACAGAGAGCAGAGTTTGGAGACTCAGGTGCAGAAAAACTGTTACAGGAAGCAGAGTTTAGAAATTGGGGTGCAGAAAGACCGTTACAAAGAAAAGAGTTTGGAGACTGCGGTTCAAAACTGTTGCCCAGAGCAGATGTTGGAGACTGGGGTGCAGAAGGACTCTAAATAGAGCAGAGTTTGGAGACGGGGTGCAGAAAGATCTTTCAGAGAGGTGAGGTTGGAGACTGGGGTGCAGAAAGATCGTGGCAGAGAGAAGAGGTTGGAGACTGGGAAGCAAATGGCCTGTTCCCGAGAGCATAGTTTTGAGACTGGGGTGCCGAAGGCCTGCTACAGAGAGCAGAGTTTGGGGACTGGGGTGCAGAAGGACTGTTACAGAGAGCAGACACTGAAGACTGTTTTTCACAAGAATCTTACAGAGAACAGAGGTTGGAAACTGAGGTGCAGAATGACTGTTACAGAGAGATGAGTTTGGAGACTGGGGTGCAGAAGGATCGTTGTCAAGAGCACAGTTATCAGACTGAGGTTCAGAAGGACTGTTGCATAGAGCAGATGTAGAAGACATGGGTGCAGATGGACTGTTGCAGAGAGTAGACGTTGGAGACTGGGGTTCAGAAAGATCGTTGCAGAGAGCAGGGTTTGGAGACTGGGGTGCAGAAGGACTCTTACACAGATCAGAAGGTGGAGAATAGGTTGAAGAAGGCCTGTTACAGAGAGCAGAGTTTGGAGACTGGGGTGCAGAAGGACTTTTAGAGAGAGCAGAGTTTGGAGACCGGGTTACAGAAAGATGTTACAGAGAGCAGAGGTTGGAGACTGAGGTGCAGAAGCACTGTTACAGAGAGCAGAGTTTGGAGAGTGAGGTGCAGAAGGACAGTTGCAGAGAGGAGACTTGGAGACTGAGGTGCCGAAGGATTGATACAGAGAGAAGAGGTTGGAGACTGGGGTGCAGAAGAAATGATACAGAAAGCATAGGTTTGAGACTCTGGTGCAGAAGGACCCTTATAGAGAGCAGAGGTTGGAGACTGCAGTACAGGACTGTTATAGAGAGAAGAGGTTGGAGACTGGGCTGGAGAAGAACTGTTTCAGAGAGCAGATGTTGGAGTCTGGGGTACAAAACGACTGTTCCAGATAGCAGATGATGGAGACTGGGGTATAGAAGGACTGTTGCAGACAGCAGAGGTTGCAGACTGAGTTGCAGGACTGTTACAGAGGGCAGAGTTTGAGGACTGGGGTGCAGAAATACCGTTACAGAGAGCAGAGGTTGGAGACTGCAGTACACAAGGACTGTTACAGAGAGCAGAGGATGGAGACTGCAGTGAAAAAGGACTGTTACAGAGAGCATATTTAGGAGACTGGGGTGAGGAAGGACTGTTGCAGAGAGCAGAGGTTGAAAACTGGGCTACAGAAGGACTGTTGTAGAGAGCAGATATTGCAGAGTGACGTGCAGAACGACTGTTAAAGAGAGCAGAGTTTGGAGACTGTCGTGCAGAAGGACTGTTGTAGAGAGCAGATGTTGGAGACTGGGGTGCAGAAGGACTGTTGCATAGAGTAGATGTTGGAGACTTGGGTATAGAAGGACTATTGCACATAGTAGAGGTTGGAGATTTTGTTGCAGGAGAACTGTTGCAGAGAGCAGAGGTTGGAGACTGGGGTGGAGAAAGACTGTTGCAGAGAGTAACATTTGAATATTGGGGTTCCACAGGACTGTTGCAGAGAGCAGAGGTTGGAGACTGGGGTTCAGAAGGATTGTTGCAGATAGTAGAGTATGGAGACTGGGGTATAGAAGGAGTGTTCTAAAGAGCAGAGGTTGAAGACTGGGGTGCAGAAAGACTGTTTCAGAGAGCAGTTGTTGAAGACTGAGGTGCAGAAAAACTGTTAGAGAGAGCAGTGTTTGGAGACTGGCGTACAGGACTGATACTGAGAGCAGAGTTTGGAGGCTGGGGTGCAGAAGGATCTTACAGAGAGCAGAGTTTGGAGACTGAGGTGCAGAAGGACTATTACAGAGAGCAGAGGTTGGAGACTGGGGTGCAGAAGGACTGTTAAAGAGAGCAGAGTTCAGAGAATTGGGTGCAGAAGGCCTGTTACAGAGAGAAGATGGAGACTTGTGTGCAGAAGGCCTGTTACTAAGAGCAGACTTTGGAGACTGGGGTGCAATAGGACTGTTACAGAAAGCAGAGTTTGGAGACTTCTTTTCAGAAAGATCATACAGAGAGCAGAAATTGGAGACTGAGGTGCAGAAGGACTGTTACAGAGAATAGATGTTGAAGACTGAGGTGTAGAAAGACCATTGTAGAGAGTAGAGGTTGGAGACTGAGGTGCAGAAGGACTGTTGAGGAGTGCAGAGGTTAGAGACTTTGCTGTAGAAGGACTGTTGCAGAGAGCAGAATTTGGAGACTGAGGTGCAGAAGGACTGTAAAGAGAGCAGAGGTTTGAGACTTGAGTGCAGAAGGACTGATAGAGAAAGCATGGGTTGGAGACTTTTGTGCAGGACAGTTACAGAGAGAATAGTTTGGAAACTGAAGTACAGAAGGCCTGTTACAGAGAGCAGAGTTTGGAGACTGGGGTGCAGAAGGACTTTTAAAGAGAGCAGAGTTTGGAGACCGGGTTACAGAAGGATGTTACAGAGAGCAGAGATTGTAGACTGAGGTGCAGAAGCACTGTTACAGAGCAGAGTTTGGAGACTGAGGTGCAGAAGGACCGTTGCAGAGAGGAGCCTTGGAGACTGAGGTGCCGAAGGATTGATACAGAGAGAAGAGGTTGGAGACTGGGGTGCAGAAAGATCTTACAGAGAGCAGAGTTTGGAGACTGGGATGCAGAAGGACTGTTACAGAAAGCAGAGTTTGGAGACTTATTTTCAGAAGGATCATACAGAGAGCAGAGGTTGGAGACTTAGGTGCAGAAGGACTGTTACAGAGAGTAGATGTTGAAGACTGAGGTGTAGAAAGACCATTGCAGAGAGCAGAGGTTTGAGACTGAGGTTTAAAATGACTGTTGCGGAGTGCAGAGGTTGGAGACATGGGTGTAGAAGGACTGTTGAAGAGAGCAGAGGTTAGAGATTGGGGTGTAGAAAGACTGTTGCAGACAGCAGAATTGGGAGACTGAGGTGCAGAAAGACTGTACAGAGAGCAGAGGTTGGAGACTTGAGTGCAGAAGGACTGATAGAGTAAGCAGGGGATGGAGACTGGTGTAAAGA
The DNA here is from genome assembly GCF_052094955.1 of Ictidomys tridecemlineatus. NCBI lineage: Eukaryota > Metazoa > Chordata > Mammalia > Rodentia > Sciuridae > Ictidomys > Ictidomys tridecemlineatus. The sequence goes on from NW_027526019.1 coordinate 4,081, forward strand.
AGGACAGTTACAGAGAGAAGAGTTTGGAAACTGCAGTACAGAAGGACTTTTAAGGAGAGCAGAGGTTTGAGACTGAAGTTGAAAAGGACTGTTGCAGAGACCAAATGTTGGAAACTGGGGTGCAGAAGGACTGTTGCAGAGAGGACGTTGGAGACTGGGGTTCAGAAGGACTGTTGCAGAGAGCATAGTTTGGAGACTGGGGTTCAGTAGGACTATTGAAGAGAGCAGAGGTTGCAGACTGAGGTGCAGAAGGACTTTTACAGCAGCAGAGTTTGGAGACTGTGGTGCAGAAGGACTGATACAAAAAGAAGAGGTTTGAAACTGGAGTGCAGAAGGACCACTAAAGAAAACAGTGGTTGGAGACTGAGAAACAGAAGGACTATTACAGAGAGCAGAGGTTGGAGACTGGGGTGCAAAAGGACTGTTACAGAAAGCAGAGTTTTGAGACTGATTTTCAGAAGGATCATACAGAGAGCAGAGGTTGGAGACTGAGGTGCACAAGGACTGTTACAGAGAGTAGATGTTGAAGACTAAGGTGTAGAAAGACCATTGCAGAGAGCAGTGGTCGGAAACTGAGGTGCAGAAGGACTGTTGTGGAGTGCAGAGGTTGGAGACTTGGGTGTAGAAGGACTGTTGCAGAGAGCAGAATTTGAAGACTGTGGTGCCGAAGGACTGTACAGAGAGCAGAGGTTGAAGACTTGAGTGCAGAAGGACTGATAGAGAAAGCAGGGTTTGGAGACTGGTGTGCAGAAGGACAGTTACAGAGAGAAGAGTTTGGAAACTGCCGTACAGAAGGACTGTTACAGAGAGCAGAGTTTGGAGACTGGGGTGGAGAAGGACTGTTGCAGAGATCAGATGTTGGAGACTGGGGTGCAGAAAAACTGTTGCAGAGAGGAGGTTGGAGACTGGGGTGCAGAAAGACTGTTGCAGAGAGTAGGGGTTGGAGATTGGGGTGGAGAAGGACTGTTGCTGAGACCAAAATTTGGAGTCTGAGGTGCAGAAGGACTGTTACAGAGAACAGTGGTTAGAGACTTGAGTGCAGAAGTACTGATACAGAAAGCAGATTTTGGAGACTGGGGTGCAGAAGGAGTATTGTAGAGAGCAGATGTTGGAGACTGGGGTGCAGAAAGACTGTTGCATAGAGTAGAGGTTGTAGACTTGGGTGCAGAATGACTATTGTAGAAAGTAGAGGTTGGAGATTGGGGTGCAGAAGAACTGTTGTAGAGAGTAGAGGTTGGAGACTGGGCTTGAGAAAGACTGTTGCAGAGAGTAGCATTTGGAGATTGGGGTGCCACAGGACTGTTGCAGAGAGCAGTGGTTGGAGACTGAAGTGGAGAAGGACTATTACAGAGAGCAGAGTTTTGAGACTGGGGTAGATAAGTACTGATACAGTAAGCAGAGGTTGGAGACTGGGGTGCAGAAGGACTATTGCATAGAGCAGAGGTTGCAGACTGATGTGCAGAAGGACTGTTACAGCAGCGGAGTTTGGAGACTGTGGTGCAGACAGACTGATACAGAAAGCAGAGGTTTGAAACTAGGGTGCAGAAGGACCATTAAAGAAAACATGGGATCCAACATGGAGGCCGGCGAGGAAGCAGCAATTCCAGTTTCTCTACTTTAACAGCATAAGAAAGACCCATCAGAACAGTGGCAGCCTAACTACGGAGGAACTTCTAGCATATTTCCCTTAAGAAGAGAGCTGCTGTGAACTGGTAGGTTTATTAGAAGTTACAGTTTGTCCCAGAGAAGTGGATTTTGGATGGCCACGTGGGCACAGAGGTCTAGTCCCGCAGCCATTAGCAAGCGGCTCTCCCGGGAGGCTTAGCTCTCGCTCTGGGAGGAGCCGCCTCACCTGCCCAGTTCCTAACCATGTGGCCACAGCTACCTGGCTCTACAGGTAGCCCCGCAGCGGGTGCAGAAATCAACTTCTACAACCAGCAACCGCTTTTGCAAGCTGCGGACACCCGGAGCGACTTGGCCCGCTCCGTCCAAACCGGAATTCGGCCTCCGCCATCGGGGCTTTCCTGGGAGGCCTAGTGCTCACTCTGGGAGCAGCCACCTCACCCACCCAGTCCCTAACCAGGCAGCCACAGCTACCCGGCTAGATAGAAGGCCATGAGGCAGGTGCAGAAGTCAAGTCCTGCAACCAGCAACCACTTTTGCAAGCGGCGGACACCCGGAGCGACATGGCCCGCCCCGCCCGAACCGGCAGTCGGGCTCCGCCATCCGGGCTCCCCTGGGAGGCCTAGTGCTCGCTCTGGGAACAGCCGCCTTACCTGCCCGGTTCCTAACCACACAGTCGCAGCTACCCGGCTCTACAGGTGGCCCCCCCGGCGGGCGCAGAGGTCCAATCCTGCAACCACCAGCAGCTACTGAAAGCGACGGCGTCCCGGTGTGGAGTGGCAGCCCAAACCGGTAGATGCCTCTGCCATATCAGCTCTCCCGGGAGGCCCTGCTCTCGCTCGGCGAACAGCCAAACCACCCGCCCGGATCTTAACCACGCAGACACAGATACCCCGCTCTTCACGTTGCTCCCGGTGGCCCGACTCAGCTAGAAGGGTCCCTGCATTGCCCAGCACATGGCCATGCCCTCCAGGCTCTGCTAATAGCCCCGCCCACAAGGCAAACTACAGGGAAACTTCAAAATCTCTCTGTGGGAGTGACCGCAAGGACCAAAGGACTCTCGACACCCAACTCCCCTTACTGCCAGAGTCAGGGAGACCTGAGACCCACCAACGGAACAGGCCTAGAGGCCTGCCAGCATGGTAGATATGCCACTACAATTGGAGTAGGGGCAGAGCAGAGCAGCCACCCGCATCCGGATCAGGTCCAACGACCCAAGGGGGTGATAGTCATATACCACAATTGGAGGCGTGGCAGAGCAGAGCCGCCAACCGCACGCGCAGGGTGGGCAGACCGGTGAACAACCCGCAGAGCAGGCCTAGCGACCCGCCAGCGCAGTATTGAGATCACCCCAACTAGAGAAGGAGCACAGCCACTACCCGCCCTGCAAGGGAAATTTTTCAACAAAGAGCAATATAAATAATTAGGGGGAAAAACTCATAAACACAACAGTTTCACCAAGCAGAAAGAAACATTAGCAGCATGAAAACACAAGGAAAGAAAGGACCACAAGCAATGCAGGTCAACTCAACTTTAGAAGAGGTAATAGCTGCAACAGATGGAATGTCAGATAAAGAGTTCAGGATATATATGCTTCAGATGATCTGGAGTCTCAAGGAAGACATGAGACAGCAAAATCAGACAATGAAAGATCACATTGACAAACAAATCCAGGAAGTAAAAGATCAATTTCACAGGGAGATAGAGGTAATAGAAAACAAACAAATTGAAATCCTAGAAATGCAGGAAACAATAAACCAACTTAAAAACTCAATTGAGAATACTACCAGCAGAGTAGATCACTTAGAAGAGAGAATATCAGGCAATGAAGACAAAGTATTTCAACTGGAGAAGAACATAGACAGCTCAACAAGTCTGCTAAGAAACCATGAGCAGAACATCTAAGAATTATGGGACAATATCAAAAGACCAAATTTAAGAGTCATTGGGATACAGGAAGGCACAGAGCTCCATACCAAAGGAACAAACAGTCTATTCAATGAAATAATACGAGAAAACTTCCCAGACTTGAAGAATGAGACAGAATCCCAAATCCTAGATGCCTACAGGATGCCGAATGTGCAAAATCATAAGAGATCCACACCTAGACACATTATAATGAAGATGTCCAACATACAGAATAAGGAGAGAATTTTAAAAGCTGCAAGAGAAAGAATGCAGATTACATTTAGGGGTAAACCAATCAGGATAACAGCTGATCTCTCAACACAGACTCTGAAAGCTAGAAGATCCTGGAATAACATATTTCAAACGCTAAAAGAAAATGGGTTTCAACCAAGACTCGTGTATCCAGCGAAATTAAGCTTCAGGATAGAAGATGAAATTAAAACCTTCCAGGATAAACAAAAGATAAAAGAATTCGCAGCTAGAAAACCATCTCTTAAAAAAATCTTTTGCAAAACATTACAGGAAGAGGAAATGGACAATAACATTGAAAACCAACAATGGGAGGTAGGACAGTAAAGGGGGGAAAGTAGTCAAAGAGAATAACAAATCAGGTTTAGTAACATCAATAAACAAATATGGCTAGAAGAACAAACCGTATCTCAATAATAACCCTAAATGTTAATGGCTTAAACTCACCAATTAAGAGACATAGGCTAGTAGAATGGATCACAAAACAAGACCCAACAATATGCTGCCTACAGGAGACGCATCTGATAGGAAAAAATATTCATAGACTGAAGGTGAAAGGTTGGGAAAAATCATACGACTCATATGGACTGCAGAAACAAGCAGGAGTGTCCATACTCATATCTAATAAAATAGATTTCAAGCCAAAGTTAATCAAAATGGATAAAGAAATACACTTCATACTGCTCAAGGGAACAATACACCAACAAGACATAACAATCATAAATATATATGCCCCAAATAATGATGCAGCTGTGTTCATCAAGCAAACTCTTCTCAAGTTCAAGAGTCTAATAGATCACCATACAATAATCATGGGAGAATTCAACACACCTCTCTCACCACTGGACAGATCTTACAAACAAAAGTTAAATAAGGAAACTATAGAACTCAATAACACAATTAATAACCTAGACTTAATTGACATATATAGACTATACCACCCAACATCAAGTAGTTACACCTTTTTCTCAGCAGCACATGGAACCTTCTAAAAAATAGACCATATATTATGTCACAGGGCAACTCATAGACAATATAAAGGAGTAGAGATAATACCATGCATCTTATCTAATCATAATGGAATAAAACTGAAAATCAATGATAATAGAAAGAAGGAAAAATCAAGCATAACTTGGAGAATGAACAATAGGATGCTGAATGATCAATGGGTTTTAGAAGACATCAAGGAGGAAATTAAAAATTTCCTAGAGTAAAATGAAAACACAGACACACCATATCGGAATCTATGGGACACATTGAAAGCAGTTCTAAGAGGAAAACTCATTGCTTGGAGTTCATTCCTCAAAAAAAAAAAAAAAGAAAAAAAAACAACAAATAAATGATCTCTTACTTCATCTTAAAATCCTAGAAAAAGAAGAGCAAAACAACAGCAAAAAAAGTAGAAGGCAAGAAATAATTAAAATCAGAGCTGAAATTAATGAAATTAAAACAAAAGAAACAATTGACAAAACTAAAAGTTGGTTCTTTGAAAAAATAAATAAATTGACAGACCCTTAGCCATGCTAATGAAGAGAAGAAGAGAGAGAACTCAAATTACTAACATACGGAATGAAAAAGGCATTATTACAACAGACACTTCAGAAATACAGAAGATAATCAGAAATTATTTTGAATCTTTATACTCTAATAAAATAGAAGATAGTGAAGGCATAGATAAATTCCTTAAGTCTTATGATCTTCCCAGATTGAGTCAGGAGGATATAGACAACCTAAACTGACCAATAACAATAGAGGAAATAGAAGAAACCATCAAAAGATTACCAACTAAGAAAAGCCCAGGACCGGATGGGTATACAGCAGAGTTTTACAAAACCTTTAAAGAGGAACTAACACCAATACTTTTCAAGCTATTTCAGGAAATAGAAAAAGAGGGAGAACTTCCAAATTCATTCTATGAGGCCAACATTACCCTGATTCCGAAACCAGACAAAGACACTTCAAAGAAAGAAAACTACAGACCAATAACTCTAATGAACCTTGACGCAAAAATCCTCAATAAAATTCTGGCGAATCGGATTCAAATACAAAAAAATTATACACCATGATCAAGTAGGATTCATCCCTGGGATGCAAGGCTGGTTCAATATACGGAAATCAATAAATGTTATTCACCACATCAATAGACTTAAAAATAAGAACCATATGATCATCTCGATAGATGCAGAAAAAGCATTCGACAAAGTTCAGCATCCCTTTATGTTCAAAACTCTAGAAAAATTAGGGATAACCAGAACATACCTCAACATTGTAAAAGCAATCTATGATTAGCCACAGGCCAGCATCATTCTGAATGGAGAATAATTGAAGGCATTCCCTCTAAGATCTGGTACAATACAGGGATGCCCTCTCTCACCACTTCTGTTCAACATAGTCCTTGAAACACTGGCCAGAGCAATTAGACAGACGAAAGAAATTAAAGGCATAAGAATAGGAAAAGAAGAACTTAAATTATCACTATTTGCAGATGATATGATCCTATACCTAGAAGACCCAAAAGGGTCTACAAAGAAGCTATTAGAGCTAATAAATGAATTCAGCAAAGTGGCAGGATATAAGATCAACTTGCATAAATCGAAGGCATTTCTGTATATCAGTGACGAATCCTCTAAAACGGAAATGAGGACAACTACTCCATTTACAATATCCCCCCAAAAAATAAAATACTTGGGAATCAACCTAACAAAAGAGGTGAAAGATTTATATAATGAAAATTACAGAACCCTAAAGAAAGACATAGAAAAAGACATTAGAAGATGAAGAAATATACCCCGCTCATGGATAGGCAGAACTAACATCATCAAAATGGCGATATTAC
>NW_027526020.1:0-10671 GCF_052094955.1 Ictidomys tridecemlineatus
CTTCTGCACCCCAGTCTCCAAACTCTGCTCTCTGTAGGATTTCTTCTGCACCTCAGTCACCAAACAATGTTCTCAGCAAGGGTACTTCTGCACCTCAGTCTCCAAACTCTACTCTCTTTAACAGTCCTTCTGCACTTCAGTCTCCAACCTCTTCTCAGTGTAAGATCCTTCTGAAAACCAGTCTCCAAACTCTGTTCTCTGTAACATTTCTCTTCCTCCCGAGTTTCAAACCTCTGTCCTTTGCAACAGTCCTTCTGTTTCCCAGTCTCCGAGATCTGCTCTCTGTAACAGACCTTCTGTACCGCAGTCTCCAACCTCTGCTCTCCATAACGGTCCTTCTACACCCCAGTCTCTAAACTCTGCTTTCTGTATCAGTCTGTCTGAACCCCAGTCTTCAACTTCTGTTCTCTATCGGTCCTTCTGCACCTCAGTCTCCAACCTGTGCTTTATGTAAGAGTCGTTCTGCACCCCAGTCTCTAACCTCTGCTCTCGGTAACATTCCTATACCACAGTCTCCAAACTCTGCTCTCTGTAACGGTTCTTCTGCACCCCAATTTGCAAACACTGCTTCCTGTAACAGTCCTTCTGCACCTGAGTCTCCAAACTGTGCTCTCTGTAAAAGTCCTTCTAAAACTCAGTCTCCAAACTCTGCTCTCTTTAACAGTCCTTCTGCACCTCAGTCTGAAAGCTTTGGTCTCTGCACGATCCTTCTGAAACCCAGTCCCCAATATCTGCTCTCTGTAACAGTCCTTCTGTACTGCAGTCACCAAACTCTGCTCTCTGTAAGATCCTTCAGCAACCCAGTCTCCAAATACTGCTTTCTGTATCAGTTCTTCTAAACCACAGTCTCCAACCTCTGCTCTCTGTATCTATCCTTCTGAACCTCAGTCTTTAACCTATGCTTTCTGTAACAGTCCTTCTGCACCCAAGAGACCACCTATGCTCTCTTTAACAGTCCTTCTATACTGCTGTCTCCAAACTCTGGTCTCTGTAAAGGTCCTTCTGCACCCCAATTTCCAACCTCTGCTTTCTGTAACAGTCCTTCTGGACCACAGTCACCAAACTCTGCTCTTCGTAACAGTCATTCTAAAACTCAGTCTCCAACCTCTGCTCTCTGTAACAGTACTTCTGCACCTGAGTCTGAAACCTCTGCTCTCCACGATCCTTCTGCACCCCAGTCTCCAACATCTGTTCTCTGCAACAGTCCTTTTGCACCCCAGTCTCCAAACTCTGCTCTCTGTAAGATCAATCTGAACCCCAGTCTCCATCCTCTGCTCTCTGTAACAGTCCTTCTGCACAACAGTCTCCAAATTCTGCTTTCTGTATCTGTTCTTCTGCACCTCAGTCTCCAACCTCTGCTCTCTGTAACAGTCCATCAGCACCCCAGTCTCTAAAATATGCTCTCTGCAACAGTCCTTCTGCACCCCAGTCATCAACAATGCTCTCTGAAATAGTCCTTCTGCACCCCAGTCTTTAAACTCTGCTCTCTGCAACGATCCTTCTTGACCCCAGTCCCCAACGTCTGGTCTCTGCAACAACCCTTGTGCACCATAGTCTCCAACCTCTGCTATGTGTAAGATACTTCTGCACTCCAGTTTCCAAACTCTGCTCTCTGTAACATTTTTTCTCCACCCCAGTCTCCAACCTCTGTCCTCTGCAACAGTCCTTGTGCTCTCCAGTCTCAGAGATCTGCTCTCTGTAACAGTCATTCTGTACCGCAGTCTCCAACCTCTTCTCTCTGTAACGGTCCTTCTACACCCCAATTTCCAACCTCCACTTTCTGTAACAGTTCTTCTGCACCTCAGTCTCCAAACTCTGCTCTCTGTAACAGTCCTTCTGAACACTAGTCTCCAAACTCTGCTCTGTGTATCTGTCCTTCTGCACCTCAGTCTCCAAACTCTGCTCTCTGTAACAGTTCATCTGCACCCCAGTCTCTACAATTTGCTCTCTTAAACAGTCCTTCTACACCCCAGTCTCTAACATCTGCTGTCTGCAACAGTCCTTCTGCACCCAAGTCTCCAAACTCTTCTCTCTGCAACGATCCTTCTGGACCCCAGTCTCCCACGTCTGTTCTATGCAACAGTCCGTGTGCACCAATGTCTCCAACTTCTTCTAGGTGTAAGATCTTTCTGCACTCCAGTTTCCAAACTCTGCTCTCTGAAACAGTCCTTCTGCACCCCAGTCTCCAAACTCTGCTCTCTGTAACATTCCTTCTCAAGCACAGGCTCCAACCTGTGTCTTCTGCAACAGTCCTTCTGCACTCCAGTCTCTGAGATCTGCTCTCTGTAACAGTCATTCTGTACCACAGACTCCAAACTCTTCTCTCTGTAACGGTCCTCCTACACCCCAATTTCCAACCTCTCCTTTCTGTAACAGTCCTTCTGTACATCAGTCTTCAAACTCTGCACTCTGTAACAGTCCTTCTAATCCCCAGTCTCCAAACTCTGCTCTTTGTAACAGTCCTTCTGCACCTCAGTCTCCAACCTATGCTCTCTTTAAGATCCTTCAGTAAACCAGTCTCCAAACTCTGCTCTCTATAACAGTCCTTTTGCACCTCAGTCTCTAATTCTGCTCTCTGTAAGATAATTCTGCACCCCTGTCTCCAAGCTCTGCTTCTTGCAACGATCCCTCTGCACCACAGTCTTCAACCTCTGCTTTATGTAACAGGACTTCTGCACCTCAGTCTCCAACCTCTGCTTTATGTAACAGGACTTCTGCACCTCAGTCTCCAACCTCTGCTCTCTGCAACAGTCCTTCTGCATCACAGTCTCAAAACTCTGCTCTCTGCAAAAGTCCTTCTGCACCTCAGTCTCCAACCTCTGCTTTATGTAACAGGACTTCTGCACCTCAGTCTCCAACCTCTGCTCTCTGCAACAGTCCTTCTGCACCACAGTCTCCAACCTCTGCTCTCTGCAACAGTCCTTCTGCAACCCAATCTCCAACCTCTGCTATCTGCAACAGTTCTTCTACATCACAGTCTTCGAACTCTGCTCTCTGTAGCATTTCTTCTGCACCTCAGTCTCCAAATTCTGTTCTCTGCAAGGGTACTTCTGCATCTCAGTCTCCAAACTGCACTCTCTCTAACAGTCCTCCTGCACTTCAGTCTCCAACCTCTTCTCTCTGTAGCATTTTTCTAAAACCCAGTCTCCAAACTCTACTCTCTCTAACAGTCTTTCTGCACACCAGTCTCAAAACTCTACTCTCTGCAATGATCCTTCTTAACCCCATTATCCAATATCTGCTCTCTGCAACAGTCCTTTGCACCACAGTCTCCAAACTCTGCTCTCTGTAAAATTCCTTCTGCACATCAGTCTTCAAGTTCTGCAATCTGTAACAGTCCTTATGCACCCCAGTCTCAAACCTCTGCACTCAGAAATGATCTTTCTGCACCTCAGTCTCCAAACTCTGCTCTCTTTAATAGTCCTTCTGCACCCCAGTATCCAACATCTACTCTCTGCAAAAATCCTTCTTTTCCCCAGGATCCAAACTCTGCTCTCTGCAAGGGTCTTTATACATCCGAGTTTCCAAAATCTGCTCTCTGTAACAGTCCTTCTTCACCTCAGTCTCCAATCTCTGCTCTCTGCAACAGTCCTTCTGCACCCCAGTCTCCAACCTCTGCTCTCTGTACGATCCTTCTGCACCCCGTTCTCCAAACTTTGCTCTCTGTAACAGTCATTCTGCATGTCAGTCTCCAACCTCATCTCTCTGCAACGGCCCTTGTGCACCTCAGTATCCAACCTCTGTTCTCTGCAGCTGTCCTTCTGCACCTCAGGCTAAAAACTCTGCTCTCTGTAACAGTCCTTCTGCACCCCAGTCTCCAAACTGTACTTTCTGTATCAGTTATTCTTCAACCCAGTCTAAAACCTCTGCTGTCTGTAACATTCCTTCTGCACCTCAGTCTCCAACATCTGCTCTCTGCAACAGTCCATCTGCACCCCGGTCTCCAACCTCTGCTCTCTGCAACCGTCTTATGATACCCCAGTATCCAACATCTGCTCTCTGCAATGATCTTTCTGCATCCCAGTCTCCAACGTCTGCTCTCTGCAACAGTCTTTCTACACCACAGTCTCCAACCTCTGCTCTCTGCAACAGTCCTTCTGCACCCCAGTCTCCAACCTCTGCTCTCTGCAAACGTCTTATTATACCCCAGTATCCAACATCTGCTCTCTGCGATGATCTTTCTGCATCCCAGTCTCCAAAGTCTACTCTCTGCAACAGTCCTTCTATACACCAGTCTCCAACCTCTACTCTCTGCTACAGTCCTTCTGCAACTCAGTCTCGAACCTCATCTCTCTTCAACATTTATTCTGCACCGCAGTCTCCATCCTGTGCTCTCTGTAACTATCCTACTGCACCCCGGTCTCCAAACTCTGCTATCTGTAGAGATTCTTCTGCACCTCATTCTCTAACCTCTGCTCTCTGAAACGATCCTTCTGCATCCCAGTCTCCAACCTCTGCTCTCTGCAACAGTCCTTCTGCACCCCAGTCTCCAAGCTCTGCTCTCTGTAACAGTCCTTCTGCACATCAGTATCCAACCTCTGCTCTCTGTCATGATCCTTCTGCACCTCATGTCCAAACACTGCTCTCTGTAACAGGCCTTATGCACCACAGTCTCCAATCTCTGCTTTCTGTAAAAGTTCTTCTGAACCCCAATCTCCAAACTCTGCTCTCTGTAACACTACTTCTGCACCCCATTCTCCATCCTCTGCTCTGTGTAAGAATACTTTAACACCCCAGTCTTCAACCTCTTCTCTCTCTATCAGTCCTTCTGCACCCAGGTCTCCAAACTCTGCTCTCTGCAACATTTCCTCTGCACCCAAGTCTTCAACCTGTGCTCTCTGTGACAGTCCTTCTGCACTTCAGTTTCCAACATCTGCTTTCTGAAACGATCCTTCTTCTATCCAGTCTAAAAATTCTGCTCTCTGTAAAAGTCCTTTTGTATCGCATTCTCCAACCTCTTCTCTTTGTAACGGTCCATCTGCGCTCAAATTGCCAACCTCTGCTTTCTGTAACAGTCCTTCGGCACCCCAGTCTCCAAACTCTTCTCTCTGCAATGATCCTTCTGCAAATCAGTCTCCAACCTCTGCTCTCTGTAAAAGTCCTTCTGAACCTCAGTCTCCATTGTTTGCTCTCTCTAATGGTCTTTCTGCACCCCAGTCTCTTATCTCTGCTCTCTGTAACAATTCTATTGCACCTCTGTCTCCAACGTCTGCTCTCTGTAACAGTCCTTCTGCACCCCAGTCTCCAAACTCTGCTCACTGTAACACTCTATCTGTACCGCAGTCTCCAACCTCTTCTCTCTATAACGGTACTTCTGCACCCCAAATGCCAACCTCTGTTTTCTGAAACAGTCCTTCTGCACCTCAAACTTTAAACTCTGCTCTCTGTAACAGTCCTTCTAAGACACAGTCTGAAACCCCTGCTCTCTGCAAAAATCTTTCTAAAAAACAGTCTCCAAACTGTGCTATGTGTAACAATCCTTCTGCTCCCCAGTCTCAAACATTTGCTCTCTGTAACAGGTCTTCTGCAACTCAGTTTCCAAAGTCTGCTCTCGGTAACAGGCCTTCTGCACCCCAGTCTCCAAACTCTACTTTTCATTTCAGTTATTCTGTACCCCAGTCTGAAACCTCTGCTCTCTGTAGCAGTCCTTCTGCACCTCAGTCTCCAAACTCTGCTCTCCGCAACAGTCCTTCTGCACCCCAGTTTCAAAACTCTGCTCTGTGCAAAAGTCCTTCTACACACCAGTCTCCAACATCTGCTCTCTGCAACGATTCTTCTGCATCCCAGTCTCCAAAGTCTGCTGTCTGCAACAGTCCTTCTACACCCTAGTCTCAAAAATCTGCTCTCTTCTACAGTCCTTGTGCACCCCAGTCTCCAACATCTGCTCTCTTCAACATTTCTTCTGCACCCCAGGCTCCAACCTGTGCTCTCTGTAACTATCCTACTGCACCCCGGTCTCCAAACTCTGCTCTCTGTAGTGATCTTTTTGCACCCGAGTCTCAAACCTCTGCACTCAGAAATGATCTTTCTGCACCTCATTCTCCAACCTCTGCTCTCTTTAACAGTCCTTCTGCACCCCAGTCTCCAACATCTGCTCTCTGCAACGATTCTTCTTCTACCCAGGCTCCAACCTAGGCTCTCTGCAATGGTCCTTCTGAACCCCAGTCTCCAAACTCTGCTCTCTGTAACAGTCCTTCTGTACGTAAGTCTCCAACCTGTTCTCTCTATAAAGGTCCTTCTGCACCCAAATTTCCAACCTGTGCTCTCTGTAACAGTCCTTCTAAGCCTCAGTCTGAAACTTCTGCTTTCTGCAACAATTCTTCTAAACAACAGTCTCCAAACTGTGCCATCAGTAACAATCCTTCTGCACCCCAGTCTCCAATATCTGCTCTCTGTAACAGGTTTTCTGCAACCCAGTCTCTAAACTCTGCTCTGTGTAACAGGCCTTCTGCACCCCAGTCTCCAACCTCTGCTCTCTGCAAAAGTCTTTCTACACCCCAGTCTCCAACCTCTGCTCTCTTTAACAATTTTTATGCATCCCAGTCTCCAAAGTCTACTCTCTGTAAGATCCTTCTGCACACCGTTATCCAAACTTTGCTCTCTGTAACAGTCATTCTGCACCTCAGTCTCCAAACTCATCACTCTGCAACGGCCCTTGTGCACCCCAGTATTCAACCTCTGTTCTCTGCAGCTGTCCTTCTGCACCCCAGGCTACACAATCTGCTCTCAGTAACAGTCCTTCTGCACCCCAGTCCCAACCTCTACTTTCAGTATCAGTTATTCTGCACCCCAGTCTAAAACCTCTGCTCTCTGTAACAGTCCTTCTGCACCTCAGTTTCCAAAGTGTGCTCTCTGCAACAGTCCTTTTACACCCCAGTCTATAACCTCTGCTCTCTGCTACAGTCCTTCTGCACCCCAGTCTCCAAACATTGCTCTCTGCAACATTTCTTCTGCACCCCAGTCTCCAACCTGTGCTCTCTGAAACTATCCTACTGAACCCCGGTCCTCAAACTCTGCTCTCTGTAGCGATCTTTCTGCACCTCAGTCTTCAACCTCTGCTCCCTGCAACGATCCTTCTGCACCCCAGTCTCCCAAATCTGCTCTCTATAACAGTCCTTCTGTTCGGCAATCTCCAACCTCTTTTCTCTATAACGGTCATTCTGCACCCCAATTTTCAACCTCTGCTCTCTGTAACAGTCCTTCTAAGCCTCAATCTAAAACTTCTGCTCTCTCCAACAATCGTTCTAAAACCAGTCTCCAAACTGTGCTATCTGTAACAATCCTTTTGCACCCCAGTCTTCAACATCTACTTTCTGTAACAGGTTTTCTGCATCCCAGTCTCCAAACTCTGCTCTCTGTAACAGGCCTTCTGCACCCCAGTCTCCAACCTCTGCTCTCTGCAAAAGTCCTTCTACATCCCAGTCTTCAACCTCTGCTCTCTGCAACAATCCTTCCGCATCCCAGTCTCCAACGTCTGCTCTCTGTAAGATCATTCTGCACCCCGTTCTCCAAACTTTGCTCTCTGTAACAGTCATTCTGTACTTTAGTCTCCAAGCTTATCTCTCTGCCAATGCCCTTGTGTACCCCAGTATCCAATCTCTTCTTCCTGCAATGATCCTTCTTCACCTCAGTCTCCGAACTCTGCTCTCTGCAACAGTCCTTCTGGACCCCAGTCTCCAACCTCTGCTCTCTGTAACAATCCTTCTGCACCTCAGTCTCCAACCTCTTCTCTCTGCAACGGTTTTTCTGCACCCCTGTCTCCACCCTCTGTTCTCTGCAACAGTCCTTCTGCACCCCGGTCTCTAAAAGTTGCTCTCTGTAAAAGTTCTTCTCTAGTGCAGTCTCCAAACTCTGCTCCCTGTAACGGTCCTTCTGAACCCCAATCTCCAACCTCTGCTTTGTGTATCAGTTCTTCTGCACCCAAGTCCTCAACCTCTGCTCTCTTTATCAGTCCTTTTGCACCTCAGTCTCCAATCTTTGTTCTCTGCAGCAGTCTTTTTACACCCCAAGAACCAAACTCTGCGCTGTGTAACGATCCTTCTGCACCACAGTATCCAAACTCTGCTCTCTGCAACATTTCTTCTGCACCCCAGTCTCCAGTCTGACCTCTCTGTAACTGTCCTTCTGCAACTCAGTCTCCAACCTCTGCTCTCTGTAACAGTCCTTCTGCACCCCAGTCTCCAACATCTGCTCTCTGAAACGATTTTTCTTTTACCCAGTCTTCAGACTCTGCTCACTGTAAAAGTCCTTTTGTATCACAGTCTCCAACCTCTTCTCTTTGTAATGGTCCATCTGTACCCCAATTGTCAACCTCTGCTTTCTATAAAAGTTCTTTTGCATCTCAGACTCCAACCTCTCCTCTCTGCAACAGTCCTTCTAAGCCTCAATCTGAAACCTCTGCTCTCTACATCGGTCCTACAACACCCCAGTCTCCAAACTGTGCTATCTGTAACAATCCTTCTGCACCCAAGTCGGCAACATCTGCTCTCTGTAAAAAGTCTTCTGCAACCCAGTCCCCAAACTCTGCTCTCTGTACCAGTCCTTCTGCACCTCAGTCTCCAACCTCATCACTCTGCAACGGACCTTCTGCTCCCCAGTCTCCAGCCTATGCTTTCTGTAACTATCCTACTGCACCCTGGTCTCCAAAATCTGCTCTCCGTAGCGATCCTTCTGCACCTCAGTCTCCAACTTCTACTCTCTGTAACGATCTTTCTGCACCCCAGTCTCCAAACTCAGCTCTCTGCAACAGTCCTACTGCACTGCATACTCCAAGCTCTGCTCTCTGTAACAGTCATTCGGCACATCAGTGTCCAAAATCTGTTCTCTGTAAAATACTTCTGCAACTCAGTCTCCAACCTCAGCTCTCTGCAATGATCCTTCGCCACCACACTCTCCAACCTCCGCTCTCTGTAACAGTTCTTCTGAGCCCCAATCTCCAAACTCTGCTCTCTTTAACACTCCTTCTGCACCCCAGTCTCAATACTCTGCTCTCTGTAAGAATCCTTTGACACCCCAGTCTCCAATCTCTCCTCTCTGTAAACGTCTTTTGCACCTCAGTATTTAACCTCTGCAATCTGGAACGGTCCTGTTGCACCCCAGTCTCCAACCTCTACTCTCTGAAACGATCCTTCTGCACCTCAGTCTCCAACCTCTGCTCTCTGCAACAGTCCTTCTGCAACCCAGTCTCCAACATCTGCTCTCTGCAACAATCCTTCTTCTCTCCAAGCTCCAAGCTCTGCTCTCTGCAATGGTCCTTCTGCACCCCAGTTTTAAACCTCTGCTCTCTGTAACAGTCCTACTGCACCTCATTCTTCAAACTCTGCTCTTTGCAACAGTCTTTCTGCACCCCAGTCTTCAACTTCTGCTCTCGGTAACAGTTCTTCTGCACCCCAGTCTCAAAATTCTGCTCTCTTTAACACTCATTCTGCACCCTAGTTTCCACACTCTGATCTCTGTAACAATCCTTCTGGACCTCAGTCTCCAACCTCTGCTCTCTGTATCAGTTCTTCTGCACCTCCGTCTCCAAATTTGTTGTCTGCAATAGTCCTTCTGCACCCCAGTTCCAACCTCTGATCTCTGCAACATTTCTTCTGGTCCCCAGTCTCCAAAGAGTGCTTTCTGTAACTTTGTTCCTGAACCCAGTCTCCAACCTCTGCTCTCTGTAAATATCCTTCTGCACCTCAGTCTCCAAACTCTGCTCTCCGCAACAGTCCTTCTGCTCAGCAGTCTCAAACCTCTGCTCTTTGCAAAAGTCCTTCTACACACGCGTCTCCAACATCTACTCTCTGCAACGATCCTTCTGCATCCCAGTCTCCAACGTCTACTCTCTGCAACAGTCCTTCTACACCCTAGTCTCCAAATTCTGCTCTCTACTACAGTCCTTGTGCACCCCAGTTGCCAACCTCTGCTCTCTTCAACATTTCTTCTGCACCCCAGGCTCCAACTTGTGCTCTCTTTAACTATCCTTCTGCACCCCAGTCTCAAAACTCTGCACTCAGAAATTATCTTTCTGCACCTCAGTCTTCAACCTCTGCTCTCTTTAATAGTCCTTCTGCATCCCAGTATCCAACATCTGCTCTCTGCAACGATCCTTCTTCTCCCCAGGCTCTAACCTCTGCTCTTTGCAACGGTCCTTCTACATCCCAGTTTCCAAAATCTTCTCTCTGTAATAGTCCATCTGCAACTCAGTTTCAAAACTCTGCTCTTTGAAACAGTCCTTCTGCACCCCTGTCTCCAACCTTTGCTCTAGTAACAGTTCTTCTTGACCCCAATCTCCAAACTCTGCTCTCTGTAACACTCCTTCTGCACCCCAGTGTCCACACTCTACTCTCTGTAAAAGTCCTTCTGCACCTCAGTCTCCAACCTCTACTCTCTGTAAGGTCCTTCTGCAACCCATTCTCCAAACGCGGCTCTCTGTAAGAATCTTCTGCACCCCAGTCTCCAAACTCTGCTCTCTGTAACAGGCCTACTGCACCCCAGTTTTCAAACTATTCTCTGTGTAATAGGCCTTTTGCACCCCAGTCTCCAACATCTGCTTTCTGCAACAATTCTTCTTCTACCCAGTCTCAAAACTCTGCTCTCTGTAAAAGTCCTTTTGTATCGCAGTCTCCAACCTCTTCTCTTTGTAACGGTCTATCTGCTCCCCAATTGCCAACCTCTGCTTTCTGTAAC
>NW_027526021.1:0-10659 GCF_052094955.1 Ictidomys tridecemlineatus
AGAATGACTCTTACAGAGAGCAGAGGTTGGAGACTGGGATGTAGAATGATCTTACAAAGAGCAGAATTTGGAGACTGAGGTGCAGAAGGACTGTTGCAGAAATCAGAGGTTGGAGACTGGGGTGCAGTAGGATCATTGCAGAGACCAAAGGTCGGAGACTGGGGTGCAGAATGATCGTTGCAGAGAGCAGAGGATGGAGAGTAGGGTGAAGAAGGCCTGCTATAGAGAGCAGAGTTTCGAGACTGGAGTGCACAAGGCCTGTTACAGAGAGGAGAGGTTCGAGACTGTGGTGCAGAAAAACTGTTACAGAGAGCAGAGTTTGGAGACTGGTTGGCTGAAGGAACTTACAGAGAGCAGATGTTGGAGACTGAGGTGCAGGTGGACTCTTGCAGAGAGCAGTGGTTGGAGACTGGGGTGCAGAAGAATCGTGGAGAGAAGAGGTTTCAGACTGAGGTGCAGAAGTACTGTTACAGAGAGCAGAGTTTGGAGACTGAGGTGTTCCAGGACTGTTACAGAGAGGAGAGTTTAGAGACTGACGTTCAGAAGAACTGTTACAGAAAGCAGAGGTTGGAAATTGGGGTGCAGAAGGACCGTTACAGAGAGCAGAGGTTGGAGACTGCGGTATAAAAGGACTGTTACAGAGAGCAGAGGTTGTAGACTGGGGTGCAGAAAGACTGTTATAGAAAGCACAGGTTGAAGACTGAGGTGCAGAAGGATAGATACAAAGAGCAGAGGTTGGAGACTGGGGTTCAGAAGGAATGATTCAAAAAGCAGAGATTGGAGACTGGGTTGCAGAAGGACCGTTACAGAGAGCAGAGGTTGTAAACTGTGGTACATAAGGTCTGTGACAGAGAGCAGATCTCCGAAACTGGGGAGCAGAAGGACTGTTGCAGAGGACAGAGGTTTGAAACTGGGGTGAAGAAGAAATTTTATAGAGAGCAGAGTTTGAAAACTGGAGTGCAGAAAGATCTTACAGAGAGCAGAGTTTGGAGACTGTATTGCAAAAGGACTGTTGCAAAGAGCAGACGTTGGAGACTGGGGTCCAGAAGGTTCGTTGCAGAGAGCAGAGTTTGGAGACTTAGGTGCAGAAGGACTGTTGTAGAGAGCAGATGTTGGAGACTTGGGTGAAGAAGGACTGTTGCAGAGAGCATATATTAGAGACTGGGGTGCAGAAGGATTGTTACAGAGAGCATGGGTTGGAGACTGAGGTGCGGAAGGACTGTTACAGAGAGCAGTGTTTGGAGCCTGGGGTGCAGAAAGACTGTTACAGAGAGCAGAGGTTGGAGACTCAGGTGCAGAAAAACTGTTACAGGAAGCAGAGTTTGGAAATTAAGGTGCTGAAGGACCATTACAGAGAGCAGAGTTTGGAGACTGTGGTATAGGACTGTTGCCTAGAGCAGAGGTTGGAGACTGGGGTGCAGAAGGACTCTTACATAGAGTATAGGTTGGAGACTGAGGTGCAAAGGATAGATACAGAGAACAGATTTTGGAACTGGGGTTCAGACAGACTGATACAGAAAGCAGAGGTTGGAGAATGGGGTGTAGAAGGACCTTTACAAAGAGCAGAGGTTAGAGACTTCAAAACAGAAAGACTGTTACAGAGAACAGATCTCGGCGGCTGGGGAGCAGAAAGACTCTTGCATAGAGCAGAGGTTGGAGACTGGGGTGTAGAAGGAATGTTATAGAGAGCAGAGTTTGGAAACTGGAGTGTAGAAGGATCATATAGAGAGCAGAGGTTGGAGACTGTGGAGCAGAAGGACTATTGCTGAGAGCAGATGTTGGAGACTGGGGTCCAGAAGGATTGTTGCAGAGAGCGGTGTTTGGAGACTGGGGTGCAGAAAAAGTGTTGCAGAGAGCAGATTTTAGAGACTGGGGTGCAGAAGGACTGTTACAGAGAGCAGAGGTTGGAGACTGGGGTGCAGAAGGACTGTTACAGAGAGCAGAGTTTGGAGACTTGGGTGTAGAAGGACTGTTACAAAGAGCATAGTTTTGAGACTGGCGTTCAGATGGATCTTACAGAGAGCAGAGTTTGGAGACTGGGGTTCAAAACGACTGTTGCAGACAGCAGATGTTGGAGACTGAGGTTGAGAAGAATCGTTGCAGAGAGAAGAGGTTGTAGACTAGGGTGAATAAAGCCTGTTACAGAGATCAGAGGTTGGAGACTGGGTTGCAGAAGTCCTGTTACAGAGAGCAGAAGTTGGAGACTGTAGTGCAGAAGGACAGGTAAAAAGTGCAGAGTTTAAAGACTGGGTTGCGGAAGCATCTTACAGAGAGCAGAGTTGGGAGACTGAGGTGAACGAGGACTGTTGCAGAGAGCAGATGTTGGTAACTAGTGTGCAGAAGGACTGTTGTAGAGAGCAGAATTTTTAGACTAGGGTGGAAAAGGAGTGTTGCAGAGAGCAGAAGTTTGAGACTGAGGTGCGGAAGTCCTGTTACAGAGAGCAGAGGTGGGAGACTTGGGTGCAGAAGGACTGTTACAGAGAGCAGAGGTTGGATACAGGGGTGCAGAAGCATCTTACAGAGAGCAGAATTTGGAGACTGAGGTGCAGATGGACTGTTGCAGAGAGCACGTTATGGAGACTTGGGTGCAGAAGGCCTGCTACAGAGTGAAGAGTTGGGAGACTGGCATCCAGAAGACCTGTAACAGAGAGGAGAGGTTGGAGACTGGGGTGCAGAAGGACTGTTATAGAGAGCAGAGTTTGGAGACTGGGTTGCTGAAGGATCTTACGGAGAGAAGAGGTTGGAGACAGAGGTGCAAGTGGACTGTTACAGAGAGCAGTGGTTGGAGACTGAGGTGCAGAAGGACCATGCAGAGAGGAGAGGTGTCAGACTGAGGTACCAAAGGACTGTTACAGAGAGCAGAGGTTGGAGAGTGAGGTGTAGAAGTACTGTTAGAAAGAGCAGAGTTTGGAGACTGAGGTTCAGAAGGACTGTTACAGAAAACAGAGGTTGGAAATTGGGGTGCAGAAGGACCGTTACAAAGAGTTTGGAGACTGCGGTATAGAAAAACTGTTACAGAGAGCAGAGGTTGGACACTGGGGTGTAGAAGGAATGTTACAGAGAGCACAGATTGGAGACTTAGGTGCAGAAGGATAGATACAGAGAGCAGAGTTTTGAGACTGGTGTTCAAAAGGACTGATACAGAAAGCAAAGTTTTGAGACTGGGTTGCCGAAGGACTCTTACAGAGAGCAGATGTTGGAGACTGGGTAGCAGAAAGACTGTTGCAGAGCACAGAGATTGGATACTGGGGTGCTGAAGGACACTTGCAGAAAGCAGAGGTTAAAGACTGTTTTGAAGAAGGAATGTTAGAGAGAGCAGAGTTTGGAAACTGGAGTGCAGAAGGATCCTACAGAGAGCAGAGGATGGAGACTGTGGTGCAGAAGGACTCTTCCAGACAGCAGAGGTTGGAGACTGGGGTGCAGAAGGATCGTTGCAGAGAGCAGGGTTTGAGGACTGGGGTGCAGAAGTACTTTTGCAGGGAGCAGAGTTTGGAGACTGGGGTGCAGAAGGACTGTTGCAGAGAGCAAAGGTTGAAGACTGGAGTGCAAAGGACTGTTACAGAGAGCAGAGGTAGGAAACTGAGGTGCAGAAGGACTGTTGCAGAGAGCAGAGGTTCGAGATTGGGCTGCAGAAGGACTGTTGCAGAGAGCAGAGGTTTGAGACTGGGCTGCATAAAAAATGTTGCAGAGACCATATGTTGGAGACTGGGGTGCAGAAGGACTGTTACAGAGAGCAGAGTTTGAAAACTGGGGTTCAGATGGATCTTACAGAGAGCAGAGTTTGGAGATTGGTGTGCAAAAAGACTGTTGCAGAGAGCAGAGGTTGGAGACTGGGGTGGAGAAGAATCGTTGCAGAGAGAAGAGTTTGGAGAATGGGGTGCAAAAGGCGTGTTACAGAGAGCAGAGGTTTGAGACTGGGGTGGAGAAGGAATGTTATAGAGAGCAGAGTTTGGAAACTAGAGTGCAGAAGGATCTTATGGAGGGCAGAGTTTGGAGACTGTGGAGCAGAAGGACTGTTGCTGAGAGCAGAGGTTGGAGACTGGGGTCCAGAAGAATCCTTGCAGATAGCGGAGTTTAGAGACTGGGGTGCAGAAAAAGTGTTGCAGAGAGCAGATGTTGAAGACAGGGGTGCAGAAGGAATGTTGCTGAGAGCAGATTTTGGTAACTAGGGTCCAGAAGGACTAATGTAGAAAGCAGAGGTTGGAGACTGGGGTGCAGAAGGACTGTTGCAGAGAGCAGAGTTTGGAGACTGAGGTGGGGAAGTTCTGTTACAGAGACTCGGATTCAGAAGGACAGTTTCACAGAGCAGAGTTTAAATACAGGGGTGCAGAAGGATCTTACAGAGAGCGTAATTTGGAGACTGAGTTGCAGAAGGACTGTTGCAGAGATCAGAGGTTGGAGACTGAGGTGCAGAAAGAGTCTTATAGAGAGCAGATGTTGGAAATTGTGGTGCAGATGGAGTGATACAGTAAGCAGAGTTTGGAGACTGGGGTGCAGACAGAGTGTTACAGAGAGTAGAGTTTCGAGACTGAGGTTCAGAAGGCCCGTTGCAGAGAGCAGAGTTTGAAGACTGAGGTGCAGAAAAATTGTTACAGAGAGCAGATGTTGGAGACTGGGTTGCAGAGAGACTGTTGCAGAGAGCAGAGGCTGGACACTGGGGTGTATAAGGACTGTAGCCGAGAGCACAGGTTCACATTGGGGTGCAGCCGGACTGTTACAGAGAGCAGAGTTTGTTGACTAAGGTGAAGAAGCACTATTACAAAGAGCAGAAGTTAGAGAATGGTGTGCAAAAGGCCTGTTACAGACAGCAGAGGTTGAGACTAGGGTTCAGAATGACTGTTACAGAGAGCAGAGTTTTGAGACTGGGGTGCAGAAGGATCCTTGCCGAGAACAAAGTTTTCAAACTGAGGTGCAGAAGGACTGTTGCTGAGAGCAGAGTTTGGAGACTGAGGTGCAGAAGGAGTGTTACAGAGAGCAACGATTGGAGCCTTGGGTGCAGAAGGACCGTTACATAGAGAACAGAGTTTGGAGACTGAGGTGAAGAAGAATTTTTACAGAGAGCAGAGTTTGGACATTGATGTGCAGAAGGACTGTTACAGAGAACAGAGCTTGGAGACTGGGGTGCAGAAAGACTGTAACAGAGAGCAGAGGTTGGAGACTTAGGTGCAGAAGGATCGCTACAGAGAGCAGAGGTTGAAGACTTGGGTGCAGCAAGACAGTTGCAGAGAGCACTGGTTGGAGACTAGGGTGCAGAAGAAATGATGCAGAGATCAGAGGTTTGAGACTGGGGTGAAGAAGGACTGTAGCGGAGAGCAGTGGTTGGAGACTGGGGTGCAGAAGGACTGTTGCAGAGAGCAGATGTTGGAGACTGTGACGCAGAAGGATCGTTGCAGAGAGCAGAGTTTGGAGACTGGGGTCTAGAAGGACTGTTGCAGAGAGAAGAGCTTGGAGACTTGGGTGAAGAAAGACTGTTGCAAAGAGCAGAGGTTGGAGACTGAGGTGCAGAAGGACTTTTACAAAAAGCAGAGGTTGGAGACTGGGGTGCAGAATAACTGATATGGAAAGTAGAGTTGGAGTCTCGGGTGCAGAAAGACCGTTACAGACAGCAGAGTTTGGAGACTGCGGTACAGAAGGACTGTGACAGAGAGCAGAGTTTTGAGCCTGAGGTGTAGAAAGACTTTTGCTGGGAATAGAGGTTGGAGACTGGGGTGCAGAAGGAATGTTACATAGAGCAGAAGTTGGAGACTGAGGTGTAGAAAAACTTTTATAGAGAGCAAAGTTTGGAGACCGGGTGAAGAAGGATCTTACAGAGAGCAGAGGTTTTAGACTGGGGTGCAGAAGAACTGTAGCAAAGAACAGAGGTTGGAGAGTGCGGTGCAGAAGGACTTTTACAGAATGCAGAGATTGGAGACTGGGTTGCAGAATAACTGATATGGAAAGTAGAGTTTGGAGACTGGGATGGAGAAGGAACATTACAGAAAGCAGAGGTTGGAGAGTGCGGTACAGAAGAACTGTTACAGAGAGCAGAGTTTGAAGCCTGGGGTGCAGAAGGACTGTTGCAGAGAACAGAGGTTTGATACTGGGGTGCAGAAGAAACGTAGCAGAAAAAAAGAATTTGGAGACTGAGGTACAGAAGGACTGTTTTGAGATCAAAGTTTGGAGGCCGGTGTGAAGGAGGATTTTACAGAGAGCAGAGGTTGTAGACTGGGGAGCAGAAGGACTGTTGCAGAGAGCAGTGGTTGGAGACTGAGTTGGAGAAAGATCATTGCAGAGAGAAGAGGTTGGAGACTGGGGTGCATTAGGCCTGTTACAGAGAGCACAATTTGGAGACTGTGGTGCAGAAGACCTGTTACAGAGAACATAGGTTGGAGACTGGTGTGCAGAAGAATTGTTAGAGATAGCAGAGGATGGAGACTGAAGTGCAGAAGGACTTTTACAGAGAGCAGAGGTTAGAGACTGGGGTGCAGAAGGATCATTGCGGAGAGCAGAGGTTGGATTCTCAGGGGAAGAAGGATCATTAAAGAGAGTAGAGTTTTCAGACTGTGGTGCAGAAAGATCGTTACAGAGAGCAAAGGTTGCTGACTGGGGTGCAGAAGGACAGTTACAGAGAGCACAGATGGAGACTGGGGTGCAGACGAAATGTTGCAGAGATCAGAAGTTGGAGACTGGGGTGCAGAAGGACTCTTACTGAGAGCAGAGGTTGGAGACTGGGTTGCAGAAGAACTGATACAGAAAGCTGACGTTGGAGACTGGGATGCAGAAGAACCGTTACAGAGAGCAGAGTTTTGAGACTGCGGTACAGAAGGACTGTTACAGAGAGCAGAGTTTGGATACTGGTGTGCAAAAGGACTGATCCAGAAAGCATCGGGTGGAGAATGGGGTTCAGAAGGCCTGTTACTAAGAGCAGCGGTTGGAGACTGAGGTGCTGAAGGTTCATTACAAAGAGCAGAGTTTGGACACTGAGGTGCAGAAGGACTGTTACAGAGAGGAACGGTTGGAGACTGTGTTGCAGAAGAATCTTACAGAGAGCAGAGGATGGAGACTGAGGTGAAGAAGGATCGTTACAGAGAGAAGAGGTTGGAAACTGGGTTGCAGAAGGCCTGTTAAAGAGTGCAGAGTTTGGAGAGTGGGGTGCAGAAGGTTTGTTACAGAGAGCAGAAGTTGGAGACTAAGGTGCAGAAGGATCGTTTCAGAGAGCAGATGTTGGAGACTGGGTTGCAGAAGGACCATTACAGATTGCAGAACTTGGAGATTGAGGTGGAGAAGGATCTTGCATCGAGCAGAGGTTGAAGACTGAGGTGCAGAAGGATAGCTACAGAGAGCAGAGTTTGGAGACTGGGGTGCAGCAGGACAGTTACAGAGAGCACAGGTTGGAGACTGGGGTGCAGAAGAAATGTTGCAGAGAGCAGAGTTTTGAGACTGGGGTGAAGAAGGACTGTAGCGGAGAGCAGAAGTTAGAGACTGGGGTGCAGAAAAACTGTTGTAGAGAGCAGACGTTGGAGACTGGGATGCAAAAGGATTCTTGCAGAGAGCAGTGGTTGGAGACTGGGGTGTAAAAGGACTGTTCCAGAGAGAAGAACTTGGAGACTGGATTGCAGAAGGATTGTTGCAGAGAGAAGAGGTTTGAGACTGAATTGAAGAAGGACTGTTACCGAGAACAGAGGTTGAAGACTGGTGTGAAGAAGGATCATTGCAAACAGTAGAGGTTTCAGACTGAGGATGAGAAGGACTGTTACAGAGAGCAGAGGTTTGAGTCTGAGGTGCAGAAGGACTGTTAGAGAGAGCAGAGTTTGGAGACTGGTGTGCAGAAAGACCGTTGCACAGAGCAGATGTTGGAGACTGGGGTGCAGAAGGACTGTTACAGAGAGCAGACATTGAAGACTGAGGTGCAGAAGGATTGTTACAAAGAGCAGCGTGTGAATACTGGGGTGCAGAAGGATCATTAAAAAGAGCAAAGTTTGGAGACTGATGTGCAGAAAGACTTTTCCAGAGAGCAGAGGTGGGATCCTGTGGTGCAGAAGGACTGTTACAGAGAGAAGATGTTGGAGACTGGGATGCAAATTGATCTTGTAGATAGCAGAGTCTGGAGACTGGGGTGCAGAAGGACTGTTGCAGAGAGCAGATTTTAGAGACTGAGGTGCAGAAGGATCGTTGCAGAGAGAAGAGGTTTGAGACTGGGGTGCAGAAAGACTTTTTCAGAAAGCAGAGTTTGGCAATTGCTGAGCAGAAGAACCGTTACAAAGAGAAGAGGTTGGAGACTGCAATACAAAAGGACTGTTACAGGGAGCAGAGGTTGGAGACTGGGTAGAAGAAGAATCGCTGCAGATTGCAGATGTTGGAGACTGGTGTGCAGAACGACTGTCACAGAGAGCAGAGGTTGGAGACTGAGTTGCAGAAGGATTGTTACAAAAAGCAGAGGTTGAAAAATGAGGTGCAGAAGGATCGTTGCAGAGAGCAGAGGTTGGAGACTGGGGTGCAGAAGGCCTGTTATAGAGAGCAGAGTTTGAGACTGGGGTGCAGAAGACCTTTTACAGAGAGCACAGGTTGGAGACTGGGGTGCAGAAGGATTGTTACAGATAGCACAGTTTTGAGACTGGGTTGCAGCATGATCATTGCAGAGAGCAGATGTTTCAGACAGAGGCTTAGAAGGACTCTTACAGAGAGCAGAGTTTGGAATCTGAGGCTCAGAAAGACTGTTCCAGAAAGCAGAGGTTGGCAATTCGCGTGTAGAAGAACCATTATAGAGAGAAGAGGTTGGAGACTGCGGTACAAAAGGACTGTTACAGAGAGCAGAGTTTGGATACTGGGGTGCAGATGAACTGCTACAAAGAGCAGAGTTTGGAGATTGAGATGAAAATGATATTCCAGAGAGCAGAGTCTGAAGACTGGGGTGCAGAAGTACTGTTGCAGAGAGCAGAGGTTGGAGTCTGAGGTGCAAAATGATCGTTGCAGAGAGAAGAGTTTGGAGACTGGGGTGCAGAAAGACTGTTGCAGAAAGCAGAGGCTGGAAATTGGGGAGAGAAGGACCGTTAAAAAGAGAAGAGGTTGGAGACTGCGATACAAAATGACTGTTTCAGAGAGCAGAGGTTGGAGACTAGGATCCAGAAGGACTGTTGCAGAGAGCAGAGTTTGGAGACTGAGGTGGGGAAGTTCTGTTACAGAGACTCGGATTCAGAAGGACAGTTTCACAGAGCAGAGTTTAAATACAGGGGTGCAGAAGGATCTTACAGAGAGCGTAATTTGGAGACTGAGTTGCAGAAGGACTGTTGCAGAGATCAGAGGTTGGAGACTGAGGTGCAGAAAGAGTCTTATAGAGAGCAGATGTTGGAAATTGTGGTGCAGATGGAGTGATACAGTAAGCAGAGTTTGGAGACTGGGGTGCAGACAGAGTGTTACAGAGAGTAGAGTTTCGAGACTGAGGTTCAGAAGGCCCGTTGCAGAGAGCAGAGTTTGAAGACTGAGGTGCAGAAAAATTGTTACAGAGAGCAGATGTTGGAGACTGGGTTGCAGAGAGACTGTTGCAGAGAGCAGAGGCTGGACACTGGGGTGTATAAGGACTGTAGCCGAGAGCACAGGTTCACATTGGGGTGCAGCCGGACTGTTACAGAGAGCAGAGTTTGTTGACTAAGGTGAAGAAGCACTATTACAAAGAGCAGAAGTTAGAGAATGGTGTGCAAAAGGCCTGTTACAGACAGCAGAGGTTGAGACTAGGGTTCAGAATGACTGTTACAGAGAGCAGAGTTTTGAGACTGGGGTGCAGAAGGATCCTTGCCGAGAACAAAGTTTTCAAACTGAGGTGCAGAAGGACTGTTGCTGAGAGCAGAGTTTGGAGACTGAGGTGCAGAAGGAGTGTTACAGAGAGCAACGATTGGAGCCTTGGGTGCAGAAGGACCGTTACATAGAGAACAGAGTTTGGAGACTGAGGTGAAGAAGAATTTTTACAGAGAGCAGAGTTTGGACATTGATGTGCAGAAGGACTGTTACAGAGAACAGAGCTTGGAGACTGGGGTGCAGAAAGACTGTAACAGAGAGCAGAGGTTGGAGACTTAGGTGCAGAAGGATCGCTACAGAGAGCAGAGGTTGAAGACTTGGGTGCAGCAAGACAGTTGCAGAGAGCACTGGTTGGAGACTAGGGTGCAGAAGAAATGATGCAGAGATCAGAGGTTTGAGACTGGGGTGAAGAAGGACTGTAGCGGAGAGCAGTGGTTGGAGACTGGGGTGCAGAAGGACTGTTGCAGAGAGCAGATGTTGGAGACTGTGACGCAGAAGGATCGTTGCAGAGAGCAGAGTTTGGAGACTGGGGTCTAGAAGGACTGTTGCAGAGAGAAGAGCTTGGAGACTTGGGTGAAGAAAGACTGTTGCAAAGAGCAGAGGTTGGAGACTGAGGTGCAGAAGGACTTTTACAAAAAGCAGAGGTTGGAGACTGGGGTGCAGAATAACTGATATGGAAAGTAGAGTTGGAGTCTCGGGTGCAGAAAGACCGTTACAGACAGCAGAGTTTGGAGACTGCGGTACAGAAGGACTGTGACAGAGAGCAGAGTTTTGAGCCTGAGGTGTAGAAAGACTTTTGCTGGGAACAGAGGTTGGAGACTGGGGTGCAGAAGGAATGTTACATAGAGCAGAAGTTGGAGACTGAGGTGTAGAAAAACTTTTATAGAG
>NW_027526022.1:0-10637 GCF_052094955.1 Ictidomys tridecemlineatus
CAATAGAGCAGTTTCAAGTTCTATCTCTATGGTTTGTTTGCTGTTGATGTAGCCCTAAGCAGAGACTGGCGAAAATCACTTTGATGGAAAGGGGTTGCCAAGCTTCCAAAAACTACGAGTTGCCTGAAATCTCAGCAAACATTTTTTCACCCAATCTTGATGATACTTTCAGGTAATGATCAGTACACCAAAACCACTTGGCTCACCAAATTTCGTTCTTCTAGGTTAAACCGTTCGTTTGCAGTAACCTTTTTCATTTTTAGGTTTCACTCTGTTTTCTCCAATAGGGATACATGTATTTGGAACTCTAAATCAAAGACGGTTTGTGCTAGCTCTTTGAAACTTGACACAATAGAGCAGTTTCAAGTTCTATCTCTATGGTTTGTTTGCTGTTGATGTAGCCCTAAGCAGAGACTGGCGAAAATCACTTTGATGGAAAGGGGTTGCCAAGCTTCCAAAAACTACGAGTTGCCTGAAATCTCAGCAAACATTTTTTCACCCAATCTTGATGATTCTTTCAGGTAATGATCAGTACACCAAAACCACTTGGCTCACCAAATTTCGTTCTTCTAGGTTAAACCGTTCGTTTGCAGTAACCGCTTTCATTTTTATGTTTCACTCTGTTTTCTCCTATATGGATACATGTATTTGGAACTCTAAATCAAAGACGGTTTGTGCTAGCTCTTTGAAACTTGACACAATAGAGCAGTTTCAAGTTCTATCTCTATGGTTTGTGTGCTGTTTATGTAGCCCTAAGCAGAGACTGGCAAAAATCACTTTGATGGAAAGGGGTTGCCAAGCTTCCAAAAACTACGAATTTCCTGAAATCTCAGCAAACATTTTTTCACCCAATCTTGATGATTCTTTCAGGTAATGATCAGTACACCAAAACCACTTGGCTCACCAAATTTTGTTCTTCTAGTTTAAACCGTTCGTTTGCAGTAACCGTTTTCATTTTTAGGTTTCACTGTTTTCTCCAATAGGGATACATGTATTTGGAACTCTAAATCAAAGACGGTTTTTGCTAGCTCTTTGAAACTTGACACAATAGAGCAGTTTCAAGTTCTATCTCTATGGTTTGTTTGCTGTTGATGTATCCCTAAGCAGAGACTGGCGAAAATCACTTTGATGGAAAGGGGTTGCCAAGCTTCCAAAAACTACGAGTTGCCTGAAATCTCAGCAAACATTTTTTCACCCAATCTTGATGATTCTTTCAGGTAATGATCAGTACACCAAAACCACTTGGCTCACCAAATTTCGTTCTTCTAGGTGAAACCGTTCGTTTGCAGTAACCGCTTTCATTTTTAGGTTTCACTCTGTTTTCTCCTATACGGATACATGTATTTGGAACTCTAAATCAAAGACGGTTTGTGCTAGCTCTTTGAAACTTGACACAATAGAGCAGTTTCAAGTTCTATCTCTATGGTTTGTTTGCTGTTGATGTAGCCCTAAGCAGAGACTGGCGAAAATCACTTTGATGGAAAGGGGTTGCCAAGCTTCCAAAAACTACGAGTTGCCTGACATCTGAGCAAACATTTTTTCACCCAATCTTGATGATTCTTTCAGGTAATGATCAGTACACCAAAACCACTTGGCTCACCAAATTTCGTTCTTCTAGGTTAAACCGTTCGTTTGCAGTAACCGTTTTCATTTTTAGGTTTATCTGTTTTCTCCTATATAAATACATGTATTTGGAACTCTAAATCAAAGACGGTTTTTGCTAGCTCTTTGAAACTTGACACAATAGAGCAGTTTCAGTTCTATCTCTATCGTTTGTTTGCTGTTGATGTAGCCCTAAGAAGAGACTGGCGAAAATCACTTTGATGGAAAGGGGTTGCCAAGCTTCCAAAAACTACGTGTTGCCTGACATCTTAGCAAATATTTTTTCACCCTATCTTGATGATTCTTTGAGGTAATGATCAGTACACCAAAACCACTTGGCTCACCAAATTTCGTTCTTCTAGGTTAAACTGTTCGTTTGCAATAACCGTTTTCATTTTTAGGTTTCACTCTGTTTTCTCCTATACGGATACATGTATTTGGAACTCTAAATCAAAGACGGTTTGTGCTAGCTCTTTGAAACTTGACACAATAGAGCAGTCTCAAGTTCTATCT
Source organism: Ictidomys tridecemlineatus (assembly GCF_052094955.1). Taxonomy (NCBI): domain Eukaryota; kingdom Metazoa; phylum Chordata; class Mammalia; order Rodentia; family Sciuridae; genus Ictidomys; species Ictidomys tridecemlineatus. The sequence goes on from NW_027526022.1 coordinate 2,116, forward strand.
CTATGGTTTGTTTGCTGTTGATGTAGCCCTAAGCAGAGACTGGCGAAAATCACTTTGATGGAAAGGGGTTGCCAAGCTTCCAAAAACTAAGAGTTGCTTGAAATCTCAGCAAACATTTTTTCACCCAATCATGATGATTCTTTCAGGTAATGATCAGTACACCAAAACCACTTGGCTCACCAAATTTCGTTCTTCTAGGTTAAACCGTTCGTTTGCAGTAACCGTTTTCATTTTTAGGTTTCACTCTGTTTTCTCCTATACGGATTCATGTATTTGGAACTCTAAATCAAAGACGGTTTGTGCTAGCTCTTTGAAACTTGACACAATAGAGCAGTTTCAAGATCTATCTCTATGGTTTGTTTGCTGTTGATGTAGCCCTAAGCAGAGATGGCGAAAATCACTTTGATGGAAAGGGGTTGCCAAGCTTCCAAAAACTACGAGTTGCCTGAAATCTCAGCAAACATTTTTTCACCCAATCTTGATGATTCTTTCAGGTAATGATCAGTACACAAAATCCACTTGGCTCACCAAATTTCGTTCTTCTAGGTTAAACTGTTCGTTTGCAGTAACCGTTTTCATTTTTAGGTTTCACTCTGTTTTCTCCTATAGGGATACATGTATTTGGAACTCTAAATCAAAGACGGTTTGTGCTCGCTCTTTGAAACTTGACACAATAGAGCAGTTTCAAGTTCTATCTCTGTGGTTTGTTTGCTGTTGATGTAGCCTGAAGCAGAGACTGGCGAAAATCACTTTGATGGAAAGGGGTTGCCAAGCTTCCAAAAACTACGAATTTCCTGAAATCTCAGCAAACATTTTTTCACCCAATCTTGATGATTCTTTCAGGTAATGATCAGTACACCAAAACCACTTGGCTCACCAAATTTTGTTCTTCTAGTTTAAACCGTTCGTTTGCAGTAACCGTTTTCATTTTTAGGTTTCACTGTTTTCTCCAATAGGGATACATGTATTTGGAACTCTAAATCAAAGACGGTTTGTGCTAGCTCTTTGAAACTTGACACAATAGAGCAGTTTCAAGTTCTATCTCTATGGTTTGTTTGCTGTTGATGTATCCCTAAGCAGAGACTGGCGAAAATCACTTTGATGGAAAGGGGTTGCCAAGCTTCCAAAAACTACTAGTTGCCTGAAATCTCAGCAAACATTTTTTCACCCAATCTTGATGATTCTTTCAGGTAATGATCAGTACACCAAAACCACTTGGCTCACCAAATTTCGTTCTTCTAGGTTAAACCGTTCGTTTGCAGTAACCGCTTTCATTTTTAGGTTTCACTCTGTTTTCTCCTATACGGATACATGTATTTGGAACTCTAAATCAAAGACGGTTTGTGCTAGCTCTTTGAAACTCGACACAATAGAGCAGTTTCAAGTTCTATCTCTATGGTTTGTTTGCTGTTGATGTAGCCCTAAGCAGAGACTGGCGAAAATCACTTTGATGGAAAGGGGTTGCCAAGCTTCCAAAAACTACGAGTTGCCTGACATCTGAGCAAACATTTTTTCACCCAATCTTGATGATTCTTTCAGGTAATGATCAGTACACCAAAACCACTTGGCTCACCAAATTTCGTTCTTAGAGGTTAAACCGTTCGTTTGCAGTAACCGTTCTCATTTTTAGGTCACTCTGTTTTCTCCTATAGGGATACATGTATTTGGAACTCTAAATCAAAGACGGTTTGTGCTAGCTCTTTGAAACCTGACACAATAGAGCAGTTTCAAGTTCTATCTCTATGGTTTGTTTGCTGTTGATGTAGCCCTAAGCAGAGACTGGCGAAAATCATTTTGATGGAAAGGGGTTGCCAAGCTTCCAAAAACTACGAGTTTCCTGAAATCTCAGCAAACATTTTTTCACCCAATCTTGATGATTCTTTTAGGTAATGATCAGAACACCAAAACCACTTGGCTCACCAAATTTCGTTCTTCTAGGTTAAACCGTTCGTTTGCAGTAACCTTTTTCATTTTTAGGTTTCACTCTGTTTTCTCCTATACGGATACATGTATTTGGAACTCTAAATCAAAGACGGTTTGTGCTAGCTCTTTGAAACTTGACACAATAGAGCAGTTTCAAGTTCTATCTCTATGGTTTGTTTGCTGTTGATGTAGCCCTAAGCAGAGACTGGCGAAAATCACTTTGATGGAAAGGGGTTGCCAAGCTTCCAAAACTACGAGTTGCCTGAAATCTGAGCAAACATTTTTTCACCCAATCTTGATGATTCTGTCAGGTAATGATCAGTACACCAAAACCATTTGGCTCACCAAATTTCGTTATTCTAGGTTAAACAGTTCGTTTGCAGTAACCGAACTCATTTTTAGGTTTCACTCTTTTTTGTCCTATACGGATACATGTATTTGGAACTCTAAATCAAAGACGGTTTGTGCTAGCTGTTTGAAACTTGACACAATAGAGCAGTTTCAAGTTCTATCTCTATGGTTTGTGTGCTGTTTATGTAGCCCTAAGCAGAGACTGGCAAAAATCACTTTGATGGAAAGGGGTTGCCAAGCTTCCAAAACTACGAATTTCCTGAAATCTCAGCAAACATTTTTTCACCCAATCTTGATGATTCTTTCAGGTAATGATCAGTACACCAAAACCACTTGGCTCACCAAATTTTGTTCTTCTAGTTTAAACCGTTCGTTTGCAGTAACCGTTTTCATTTTTAGGTTTCACTGTTTTCTCCAATAGGGATACATGTATTTGGAACTCTAAATCAAAGACGGTTTTTGCTAGCTCTTTGAAACTTGACATAATAGAGCAGTTTCAAGTTCTATCTCTATGGTTTGTTTGCTGTTGGTGTATCCCTAAGCAGAGACTGGCGAAAATCACTTTGATGGAAAGGGGTTGCCAAGCTTCCAAAAACTACGAGTTGCCTGAAATCTCAGCAAACATTTTTTCACCCAATCTTGATGATTCTTTCAGGTAATGATCAGTACACCAAAACCACTTGGCTCACCAAATTTCGTTCTTCTAGGTTAAACCGTTCGTTTGCAGTAACCGCTTTCATTTTTAGGTTTCACTCTGTTTTCTCCTATACGGATACATGTATTTGGAACTCTAAATCAAAGACGGTTTGTGCTAGCTCTTTGAAACTTGACACAATAGAGCAGTTTCAAGTTCTATCTCTATGGTTTGTTTGCTGTTGATGTACCCCTAAACAGAGACTGGCGAAAATCACTTTGATGGAAAGGGGTTGCCAAGCTTCCAAAAACTACGAGTTGCCTGAAATCTCAGCAAACATTTTTTCACCCAATCTTGATGATTCTGTCAGGTAATGATCAGTACACCAAAACCATTTGGCTCACCAAATTTCGTTCTTCTAGGTTAAACCGTTCGTTTGCAGTAACCGAACTCATTTTTAGGTTTCACTCTTTTTTCTCCTATATGGATACATGTATTTGGAACTCTAAATCAAAGACGGTTTGTGCTAGCTCTTTGAAACGTAACACAATAGAGCAGTTTCAAGTTCTATCTCTATGGTTTGTGTGCTGTTTATGTAGCCCTAAGCAGAGACTGGCAAAAATCACTTTGATGGAAAGGGGTTGCCAAGCTTCCAAAAACTACGAATTTCCTGAAATCTCAGCAAACATTTTTTCACCCAATCTTGATGATTCTTTCAGGTAATGATCAGTACACCAAAACCACTTGGCTCACCAAATTTTGTTCTTCTAGTTTAAACCGTTCGTTTGCAGTAACCGTTTTCATTTTTAGGTTTCACTGTTTTCTCCAATAGGGATACATGTATTTGGAACTCTAAATCAAAGACGGTTTTTGCTAGCTCTTTGAAACTTGACACAATAGAGCAGTTTCAAGTTCTATCTCTATGGTTTGTTTGCTGTTGGTGTATCCCTAAGCAGAGACTGGCGAAAATCACTTTGATGGAAAGGGGTTGCCAAGCTTCCAAAAACTACGAGTTGCCTGAAATCTCAGCAAACATTTTTTCACCCAATCTTGATGATTCTTTCAGGTAATGATCAGTACACCAAAACCACTTGGCTCACCAAATTTCGTTCTTCTAGGTTAAACCGTTCGTTTGCAGTAACCGCTTTCATTTTTAGGTTTCACTCTGTTTTCTCCTATACGGATACATGTATTTGGAACTCTAAATCAAAGACGGTTTGTGCTAGCTCTTTGAAACTTGACACAATAGAGCAGTTTCAAGTTCTATCTCTATGGTTTGTTTGCTGTTGATGTAGCCCTAAACAGAGACTGGCGAAAATCACTTTGATGGAAAGGGGTTGCCAAGCTTCCAAAAACTACGAGTTGCCTGAAATCTCAGCAAACATTTTTTCACCCAATCTTGATGATTCTGTCAGGTAATGATCAGTACACCAAAACCATTTGGCTCACCAAATTTCGTTTTTCTAGGTTAAACCGTTCGTTTGCAGTAACCGAACTCATTTTTAGGTTTCACTCTTTTTTCTCCTATACGGATACATGTATTTGGAACTCTAAATCAAAGACGGTTTGTGCTAGCTCTTTGAAACGTGACACAATAGAGCAGTTTCAAGTTCTATCTCTATGGTTTGTGTGCTGTTTATGTAGCCCTAAGCAGAGACTGGCAAAAATCACTTTGATGGAAAGGGGTTGCCAAGCTTCCAAAAACTACGAATTTCCTGAAATCTCAGCAAACATTTTTTCACCCAATCTTGATGATTCTTTCAGGTAATGATCAGTACACCAAAACCACTTGGCTCACCAAATTTTGTTCTTCTAGTTTAAACCGTTCGTTTGCAGTAACCGTTTCATTTTTAGGTTTCACTCTGTTTTCTCCAATAGGGATACATGTATTTGGAACTCTAAATCAAAGACGGTTTGTGCTAGCTCTTTGAAACTTGACACAATAGAGCAGTTTCAAGTTCTATCTCTATGGTTTGTTTGCTGTTGGTGTATCCCTAAGCAGAGACTGGCGAAAATCACTTTGATGGAAAGGGGTTGCCAAGCTTCCAAAAACTACGAGTTGCCTGAAATCTCAGCAAACATTTTTTCACCCAATCTTGATGATTCTTTCAGGTAATGATCAGTACACCAAAACCACTTGGCTCACCAAATTTCGTTTTTCTAGGTTAAACCGTTCGTTTGCAGTAACCGCTTTCATTTTTATGTTTCACTCTGTTTTCTCCTATACGGATACATGTATTTGGAACTCTAAATCAAAGACGGTTTGTGCTAGCTCTTTGAAACTTGACACAATAGAGCAGTTTCAAGTTCTATCTCTATGGTTTCTTTGCTGTTGATGTAGCCCTAAGGAGAGACTGGCGAAAATCACTTAGATGGAAAGGGGTTGCCAAGCTTCCAAAAACTACGAGTTGCCTGACATCTGAGCAAACATTTTTTCACCCAATCTTGATGATTCTTTCAGGTAATGATCAGTACACCAAAACCACTTGGCTCACCAAATTTCGTTCTTCTAGGTTAATCCGTTCGTTTGCAGTAACCGTTCTCATTTTTAGGTCACTCTGTTTTCTCCTATAGGGATACATGTATTTGGAACTCTAAATCAAAGACGGTTTGTGCTAGCTCTTTGAAACCTGACACAATAGAGCAGTTTCATGTTCTATCTTTATGGTTTGTTTGCTGTTGATGTAGCCCTAAGCAGAGACTGGCGAAAATCACTTTGATGGAAAGGGGTTGCCAAGCTTCCAAAAACTACGAGTTTCCTGAAATCTCAGCAAACATTTTTTCACCCAATCTTGATGATTCTTTTAGGTAATGATCAGTACACCAAAACCACTTGGCTCACCAAATTTCGTTCTTCGAGGTTAAACCGTTCGTTTGCAGTAACCTTTTTCATTTTTAGGTTTCACTCTGTTTTCTCCTATACGGATACATGTATTTGGAACTCTAAATCAAAGACGGTTTGTGCTAGCTCTTTGAAACTTGACACAATAGAGCAGTTTCAAGTTCTATCTCTATGGTTTGTTTGCTGTTGATGTAGCCCTAAGCAGAGACTGGCGAAAATCACATTGATGGAAAGGGTTTGCCAAGCTTCCAAAACTACGAGTTGCCTGAAATCTGAGCAAACATTTTTTCACCCAATCTTGATGATTCTTTCAGGTAATGATCAGTACACCAAAACAACTTGGCTCACAAAATTTCGTTCTTCTAGGTTAAACCGTTCGTTTGCAGTAACCGTTCTCATTTTTAGGTTTCACTCTGTTTTCTCCTATAGGGATACATGTATTTGGAACTCTAAATCAAAGACGGTTTGTGCTAGCTCTTTGAAACCTGACACAATAGAGCAGTTTCAAGTTCTATCTCTATGGTTTGTTTGCTGTTGATGTAGCCCTAAGCAGAGACTGGCGAAAATCACTTTGATGGAAAGGGGTTGCCAAGCTTCCAAAAACTACGAGTTGCCTGAAATCTCAGCAAACATTTTTTCACCCAATCTTGATGATTCTTTTAGGTAATGATCAGTACACCAAAACCACTTGGCTCACCAAATTTTGTTCTTCTAGGTTAAACCGTTCGTTTGCAGTAACCGTTTTCATTTTTAGGTTTCACTGTTTTCTCAAATAGGGATACAAGTATTTGGAACTCTAAATCAAAGACGGTTTGTGCTAGCTCTTTGAAACTTGACACAATAGAGCAGTTTCAAGTTCTATCTCTATGGTTTGTTTGCTGTTGATGTAGCCCTAAGCAGAGACTTGCGAAAATCACTTTGATGGAAAGGGGTTGCCAAGCTTCCAAAAACTACGAGTTGCCTGAAATCTCAGCAAACATTTTTTCACCCAATCTTGATGATTCTTTCAGGTAATGATCAGTACACCAAAACCACTTGGCTCACCAAATTTCGTTCTTCTAGGTTAAACCGTTCGTTTGCAGTAACCGTTTTCATTTTTAGGTTTAACTCTGTTTATTCCTATACGGATACATGTATTTGGAACTCTAAATCAAAGACGGTATGTGCTAGCTTCTGGAAACTTGACACAATAGAGCAGTTTCAAGTTCTATCTCTATGGTTTTTTGCTGTTGATGTAGCCTTAAGCAGAGACTGGCGAAAATCACTTTGATGGAAAGGGGTTGCCAAGCTTCCAAAAACTACGAGTTGCCTGAAATCTCAGCAAACATTTTTTCACCCAATCTTGATGATTCTTTCAGGTAATGATCAGTACACGAAAACGACTTGGCTCACCAAATTTCGTTCTTCGAGGTTAAACCGTTCGTTTGCAGTAACCGTTCTCATTTTTAGGTCACTCTGTTTTCTCCTATAGGGATACATGTATTTGGAACTCTAAATCAAAGACGGTTTGTGCTAGCTCTTTGAAACGTGACACAATAGAGCAGTTTCAAGTTCTATCTCTATAGTTTGTTTGCTGTTGATGTAGCCCTAAGCAGAGACTGGCGAAAATCACTTAGATGGAAAGGGGTTGCCAAGCTAAAAAATAACTACGAGTTGCCTGAAATCTCAGCAAACATTTTTTCACCCAATCTTGATGATTCTTTCACGTAATGATCAGTACACCAAAACCACTTGGCTCACCAAATTTCGTTCTTCTAGTTTAAACCGTTCGTTTGCAGTAACCGTTTTCATTTTTAGGTTTCACTTTGTTTTCTCCTATACGGATACATGTATTTGGAACTCTAAATCAAAGACGGTTTGTGCTAGCTCTTTGAAACTTGACACAATAGAGCAGTTTCAAGTTCTATCTCTATGGTTTGTTTGCTGTTGATGTAGCCCTAAGCAGAGACTGGCGAAAATCACTTTGATGGAAAGGGGTTGCCAAGCTTCCAAAAACTACGAGTTGCCTGAAATCTCAGCAAACATTTTTTCACCCAATCTTGATGATTCTTTCAGGTAATGATCAGTACACCGAAACCACTTGGCTCACCAAATTTCGTTCTTCTAGGTTAAACCATTCGTTTGCAGTAACCGTTTTCATTTTTAGGTTTCACTCTGTTTTCTCCTAAACGGATATATGTATTTGGAACTCTAAATCAAATATGGTTTGTGCTAGCTCTTTAAAACTTGACACAATAAAGCAGTTTAAAGTTCTTTCTCTATGGTTTGTTTGCTGTTGATGTAGCCCTAAGCAGAGACTGGCAAAAATCACTTTGATGGAAAGGGGTTGCCAAGCTTCAAAATAACTACGAGTTGCCTGAAATCTCAGCAAACATTTTTTAACCCAATCTTGATGATTCTTTCACGTAATGATCAGTACACCAAAACCACTTGGCTCACCAAATTTCGTTCTTCTAGGTTAAACCGTTCGTTTGCAGTAACCGTTTTCATTTTTAGGTTTCACTTTGTTTTCTCCTATACGTGTACATGTATTTGGAACTCTAAATCAAAGACGGTTTGTGCTAGCTCTTTGAAACTTGACACAATAGAGCAGTTTCAAGTTCTATCTCTAAGGTTTGTTTGCTGTTGATGTAGCCCTAAGGAGAGACTGGCGAAAATCACTTGGATGGAAAGGGGTTGCCAAGCTTCCAAAAACTATGAGTTGCCTGAAATCTCAGCAAACATTTTTTCACCCAATCTTGATGATTCTTTCAGGTAATGATCAGTACACCA
>NW_027526023.1:0-10618 GCF_052094955.1 Ictidomys tridecemlineatus
TGGAAGCTTCCCAGGCCCTTTCCATGAAAGTGATTCTCGCCAGTCTCTGCTTAGGGCTACATCAACAGCAAACAAACCATAGAGATAGAACTTGAAACTGCTTTATTGTGTCAAGTTTCGACGAGCTAGCACACACCGTGTTTGATTTAGAGTTCCAAATACATGTATCCCTATAGGAGAAAACAGAGAGAAACCTCAAAATGAAACCGGTTACTGCCAACGAACGGTTTAACCTAGAAGAACGAAATTTGACAAGCCAAGTGGGATTGGTGTACTGATCATTACCTGAAAGTTTCATCAAGATTGGGTGAAAAAGTGTTTGCTGAGATTTCAGGCAACTCGTAGTTTTTTGGAAGCTTCCCAGGCCCTTTCCATGAAAGTGATTCTCGCCAGTCTCTGCTTAGGGCTACATCAACAGCAAACAAACCATAGAGATAGAACTTGAAACTGCTTTATTGTGTCAAGTTTCGAAGAGCTAGCACAAACCGTGTTTGATTTAGAGTTCCAAATACATGTATCCCTATAGGAGAAAACAGAGTGAAACCTGAAAATGAAACAGGTTACTGCCAACGAACGGTTTAACCTAGAAGAACGAAATTTGGCGAGCCAAGTGGGATTGGTGTACTGATCATTACCTGAAAGTTTCATCAAGATTGGGTGAAAAAGTGTGTTCTCAGATTTCAGGCAACTCGTTGTTTTTTGGAAGTTTGGCAGGCCCTTTCCATGAAAGTGATTCTCGCCAGTCTCTACTTAGGGCTACATCAACAGCAAACAAACCATAGAGATAGAACTTGAAACTGCTTTATTGTGTCAAGTTTCAAAGAGCTAGCACAAACCGTGTTTGATTTAGAGTTCCAAAAAAATGTATCCCTATAGGAGAAAACAGAGTGAAACCTCAAAATGAAACCGGTTACTGCCAACGAACGGTTTAACCTAGAAGAACAAAATTTGACGAGCCAAGTGGGATTGGTGTACTGATCATTACCTGAAAGTTTCATCAAGATTGGGTGAAAAAGTGTGTGCTGAGATTTCAGGCAACTCGTAGTTTTTTGGTAGCTTCCCAGGCCCTTTCCATGAAAGTGATTCTCGCCAGTCTCTGCTTAGGGCTACATCAACAGCAAACAAACCATAGAGATAGAACTTGAAACTGCTTTATTGTGTCAAGTTTCAAAGAGCTAGCACAAACCGTGTTTGATTTAGAGTTCCAAATACATGTATCTCTATAGGAGAAAACAGAGTGAAACCTCAAAATGAAACCGGTTACTGCCAACGAACGGTTTAACCTAGAAGAACGAAATTTGGCGAGCCAAGTGGGATTGGTGTACTGATCATTTCCTGAAAGTCTCATCAAGATTGGGTGAAAAAGTGTGTGCTGAGATTTCAGGCAACTCGTAGTTTTTTGAAAGCTTGGCAGGCCCTTTCCATGAAAGTGATTCTCGCCAGTCTCTGCTTAGGGCTACATCAACAGCAAACAAACCATAGAGATAGAACTTGAAACTGCTTTATTGTGTCAAGTTTCGAAGAGCTAGCACAAACCGTGTTTGATTTAGAGTTCCAAATACATGTATCCCTATAGGAGAAAACAGAGTGAAACCTCAAAATGAAACCGGTTACTGCCAACGAACGGTTTAACCTAGAAGAACGAAATTTGGTGAGCCAAGTGGGATTCGTGTACTGATCATTACCTGAAAGTCTCATCAAGATTGGGTGAAAAAGTGTGTGCTGAGATTTCTTGCAACTCGTAGTTTTTTGAAAGCTTGGCAGGCCCTTTCCATGAAAGTGATTCTCGCCAGTCTCTGCTTAGGGCTACATCAACAGCAAATAAACCATTAAGATAGAACTTTAAACTGCTTTATTGTGTCAAGTTTCAAAGAGCTAGCACAAACCGTGTTTGATTTAGAGTTCCAAATACATGTATCCCTATAGGAGAAAACAGAGTGAAACCTCAAAATGAAACCGGTTACTGCCAACGAACGGTTTAACCTAGAAGAACGAAATTTGGCGAGCCAAGTGGGATTGGTGTACTGATCATTACCTGAAAGTTTCATCAAGATTGGGTGAAAAAGTGTGTGCTGAGATTTCTGGCAACTCGTAGTTTTTTGGAAGCTTGGCAGGCCCTTTCCATGAAAGTGATTCTCTCCAGTCTCTGCTTAGGGCTACATCAACAGCAAACAAACCATAGAGATAGAACTTGAAACTGCTTTATTGTGTCAAGTTTCAAAGAGCTAGCACAAACCGTGTTTGATTTAGAGTTCCAAATACATGTATCTCTATAGGAGAAAACAGAGTGAAACCTCAAAATGAAACCGGTTACTGCCAACGAACGGTTTAACCTAGAAGAACGAAATTTGGCGAACCAAGTGGGATTGGTGTACTGATCATTACCTGAAAGTCTCATCAAGATTGGGTGAAAAAGTGTGTGCTGAGATTTCAGGCAACTCGTAGTTTTTTGAAAGCTTGGCAGGCCCTTTCCATGAAAGTGATTCTCGCCAGTCTCTGCTTAGGGCTACATCAACAGCAAACAAACCATAGAGATAGAACTTGAAACTGCTTTATTGTGTCAAGTTTCGAAGAGCTAGCACAAACCGTGTTTGATTTAGAGTTCCAAATACATGTATCCCTATAGGAGAAAACAGAGTGAAACCTCAAAATGAAACTGGTTACTGCCAACGAACGGTTTAACCTAGAAGAACGAAATTTGGTGAGCCAAGTGGGATTCGTGTACTGATCATTACCTGAAAGTCTCATCAAGATTGGGTGAAAAAGTGTGTGCTGAGATTTCTTGCAACTCGTAGTTTTTTGAAAGCTTGGCAGGCCCTTTCCATGAAAGTGATTCTCGCCAGTCTCTGCTTAGGGCTACATCAACAGCAAATAAACCATTAAGATAGAACTTTAAACTGCTTTATTGTGTCAAGTTTCAAAGAGCTAGCACAAACCGTGTTTGATTTAGAGTTCCAAATACATGTATCCCTATAGGAGAAAACAGAGTGAAACCTCAAAATGAAACCGGTTACTGCCAACGAACGGTTTAACCTAGAAGAACGAAATTTGGCGAGCCAAGTGGGATTGGTGTACTGATCATTACCTGAAAGTTTCATCAAGATTGGGTGAAAAAGTGTGTGCTGAGATTTCTGGCAACTCGTAGTTTTTTGGAAGCTTGGCAGGCCCTTTCCATGAAAGTGATTCTCTCCAGTCTCTGCTTAGGCTACATCAACAGCAAACAAACCATAGAGATAGAACTTGAAACTGCTTTATTGTGTCAAGTTTCAAAGAGCTAGCACAATCCGTGTTTGATTTAGAGTTCCAAATACATGTATCCCTATTGGAGAAAACAGAGGGAAAACTCAAAATGAAACCGGTTACTGCCAACGAACGGTTTAACCTAGAATAACGAAATTTGGCGAGCCAAGTGGGATTGTTGTACTGATCATTACCTGAAAGTTTCATCAAGATTGGGTGAAAAAGTGTTTGCTGAGATTTCAGGCAACTCGTAGTTTTTTGGAAGCTTGGCAGGCCCTTTCCATGAAAGTGATTCTCTCCAGTCTCTGCTTAGGGCTACATCAACAGCAAACAAACCATAGAGATAGAACTTGAAACTGCTTTATTGTGTCAAGTTTCAAAGAGCTAGCACAAACCGTGTTGGATTTAGAGTTCCAAATACATGTATCCCTGTAGGAGAAAACAGAGTGAAACCTCAAAATGAAACCGGTTACTGCCAACGAAGGGTTTAACCTAGAAGAACGAAATTTGGCGAGCCAAGTGGGATTGGAGGACTGATCATTACCTGAAAGTTTCATCAAGATTGGGTGAAAAAGTGTTTGCTGAGATTTCAGGCAACTCGTAGTTTTTTGGAAGGTTCCCAGGCCCTTTCCATGAAAGTGATTCTCGCCAGTCTCTGCTTAGGGCTACATCAACAGCAAACAAACCATAGAGATAGAACTTGAAACTGCTTTATTGTGTCAAGTTTCGAAGAGCTAGCACACACCGTGTTTGATTTAGAGTTCCAAATACATGTATCCCTATAGGAGAAAACAGAGAGAAACCTCAAAATGAAACCGGTTACTGCCAACGAACGGTTTAACCTAGAAGAACGAAATTTGGCGAGCCAAGTGGGAATTGTGTACTGATCATTACCTGAAAGTTTCATCAAGATTGGGTGAAAAAGGGTGTGCTGAGATTTCAGTCAACTCGTAGTTTTTTGGAAGCTTGGCAGGCCCTTTCCATGAAAGTGATTCACGCCAGTCTCTGCTTAGGGCTACATCAACAGCAAACAAACCATAGAGATAGAACTTGAAACTGCTTTATTGTGTCAAGTTTCAAAGAGCTAGCACAAACCGTGTTTGCTTTAGAGTTCCAAATACATGTATCCCTATAGGAGAAAACAGAGTTTAACCTCAAAATGAAACCGGTTACTGCCAACGAACGGTTTAATCTAGAAGAACGAAATTTGACAAGCCAAGTGGGATTTTTGTACTGATCATTACCTGAAAGTTTCATCAAGATTGAATGAAAAAGTGTTTGCTGAGATTTCAGGCAACTCGTAGTTTTTTGGAAGCTTCCCAGGCCCTTTCGATGAAAGTGATTCTCGCCAGTCTCTGCTTAGGGCTACATCAACAGCAAACAAACCATAGAGATAGAACTTGAAACTGCTTTATTGTGTCAAGTTTCGAAGAGCTAGCACAAACCGTGTTTGATTTAGAGTTCCAAATACATGTATCCCTATAGGAGAAAACAGAGTGAAACATCAAAATGAAACCGGTTACTGCTAACGAACGGTTTAACCTAGAAGAACGAAATTTGGCGAGCCAAGTGGGATTGGTGTACTGATCATTACCTGAAAGTCTCATCAAGATTGGGTGAAAAAGTGTGTGCTGAGATTTCTGGAAACTCGTAGTTTTTTGGAAGCTTGGCAGGCCCTTTCCATGACAGTGATTCTCGCCAGTCTCTGCTTAGGGCTACATCAACAGCAAACAAACCATAGAGATAGAACTTGAAACTGCTTTATTGTGTCAAGTTTCAAAGAGCTAGCACACACCGTGTTTGATTTAGAGATCCAAATACATGTATCCCTATAGGAGAAAACAGAGTGAAACCTCAAAATGAAACCAGTTACTGCCAACGAACGGTTTAACATAGAAGAACGAAATTTGGCGAGCCAAGTGGGATTGGTGTACTGATCATTACCTGAAAGTATCATCAAGATTGGGTGAAAATGTGTTTGCTGAGATTTCAGGCAACTCGAAGTTTTTTGGAAGCTTGGCAGGCCCTTTCCATGAAAGTGATTCTCGCCAGTCTCTGCTTAGGGCTACATCAACAGCAAACAAACCATAGAGATAGAACTTGATACTGCTTTATTGTGTCAAGTTTCAAAGAGCTAGCACAAACCGTGTTTGATTTAGAGTTCCAAATACATGTATCCCTATAGGAGAAAACAGAGTGAAACCTCAAAATGAAACCGGTTACTGCCAAAGAACGGTTTAACCTAGAAGAACGAAATTTGCCGAGCCAAGTGGGATTGGTGTACTGATCATTACCTGAAAGTTTCATCAAGATTGGGTGAAAAAGTGTGTGCTGAGATTTCAGGCAACTCGTAGTTTTTTGGAAGCTTGGCAGGCCCTTTCCATGAAAGTGATTTTCGCCAGTCTCTGCTTAGGGCTACATCAACAGCAAACAAACCATAGAGATAGAACTTGAAACTGCTTTATTGTGTCAAGTTTCAAAGAGCTAGCACAAACCGTGTTTGATTTAGAGATCCAAATACATGTATCCCTATAGGAGAAAACAGAGTGAAACCTCAAAATGAAACCAGTTACTGCCAACGAACGGTTTAACCTAGAAGAACGAAATTTGGCGAGCCAAGTGGGATTGGTGTACTGATCATTACCTGAAAGTATCATCAAGATTGGGTGAAAATGTGTTTGCTGAGATTTCAGGCAACTCGAAGTTTTTGGAAGCTTGGCAGGCCCTTTCCATGAAAGTGATTCTTGGCAGTCTCTGCTTAGGGCTACATCAACAGCAAACAAACCATAGAGATAGAACTTGAAACTGCTTTATTGTGTCAAGTTTCAAAGAGCTAGCACAAACCGTGTTTGATTTAGAGTTCCAAATACATGTATCCCTATAGGAGAAAAGAGAGTGAAACCTCAAAATGAAACCGGTTACTGCCAACGAACGGTTCAACCTAGAAGAACAAAATTTGGCGAGCCAAGTGGGATTTGTGTACTGATCATTACCTGAAAGTTTCATCAAGATTTGGTGAAAAAGTGTGTGCTGAGTTTTCTGGCAACTCGTAGTTTTTTGGAAGCTTGGCAGGCCCTTTCCATGAAAGTGATTCTCGCCAGTCTCTGCTTAGGGCTACATAAACAGCAGACAAACAATTGAGAGAGAACTTCAAACTGCTTTATTGTGTCAAGTTTCAAAGAGCTAGCACAAACCGTGTTTGATTTAGAGTTCCAAATACATGTATCCCTATAGAAGGAAACAGAGTGAAACCTCAAAATGAAACCGATTTCTGCCAACGAAAGGTTTAACCTAGAAGAACGAAATTTGGTGAGCCAAGTGGTATTGGTGTACTGATCATTACCTGAAAGTTTCATCAAGATTGGGTGAAAAAGTGTGTGCTGAGACTTCTGGCAACTCGTAGTTTTTTGGAAGCTTGGCAGGCCCTTTCCATGAAAGTGATTCTTGCCAGTCTCTGCTTAGGGCTACATCAACAGCAAACAAACCATAGAGATAGAACTTGAAACTGCTTTATTGTGACAAGTTTCAAAGAGCTAGCACAAACCGTGTTTGATTTAGAGTTCCAAATACATGTATCCCTATAGGAGAAAACAGAGTGAAACCTCAAAATGAAACCGGTTTCTGCCAACGAACGGTTTAACCTAGAAGAATGAAATTTGGCGAGCCAAGTGGAATTGGTGTACTGAGAATTACCTGAAAGTTTCATCAAGATTGGGTGAAAAAGTGTGTGCTGAGATTTCTGGCAACTCGTAGTTTTTTTGGAAGCTTGGCAGGCCCTTTCCATGAAAGTGATTCTCGCCAGTCTCTGCTTAGGGCTGCATCAACAGTAAACAAACCATAGAGATAGAACTTGAAACTGCTTTATTGTGTCAAGTTTCGAAGAGCTAGCACAAACCGTGTTTGATTAAGAGTTTCAAATATATGTATCCCTATAGGAGAAAACAGAGTGAAACCTCAAAATGAAACCGGTTACTGCCAACGAACGGTTTAACCTAGAAGAACGAAATTTGGCGAGCCAAGTGGGATTGGTGTACTGATCATTACCTGAAAGTTTCATCAAGATTGGGTGAAAAAGTGTGTGCTGAGATTTCAGGCAACTCGTAGTTTTTTGGAAGCTTGGCAGGCCCTTTCCATAAAAGTGATTCTTGCCAGTCTCTGCTTAGGGCTACATCAACAGCAAACAAACCATAGAGATAGAACTTGAAACTGCTTTATTGTGTCAAGTTTCAAAGAGCTAGCACAAACCGTGTTGGATTTAGAGTTCCAAATACATGTATCCCTATAGGAGAAAACAGAGTGAAACCTCAAAATGAAACCGGTTACTACCAATGAACAGTTTAACCTAGAAGAACAAAATTTGGCGAGCCAAGTGGGATTGGTGTACTGATCATTACCTGAAAGTATCATCAAGATTGGGTGAAAAAGTGTTTGCTGAGATGTCAGGCAACTCGTAGTTTTTTGGAAGCTTGGCAGGCCCTTTCCATGAATGTGATTCTCGCCAGTCTCTGCTTAGGGCTACATCAACAGCAAACAAACCATAGAGATAGAA
Organism: Ictidomys tridecemlineatus; assembly: GCF_052094955.1. Classification (NCBI taxonomy): domain Eukaryota; kingdom Metazoa; phylum Chordata; class Mammalia; order Rodentia; family Sciuridae; genus Ictidomys; species Ictidomys tridecemlineatus. The sequence continues at coordinate 7,790 of NW_027526023.1, forward strand.
CTTGAAACTGCTTTATTGTGTCAAGTTTCAAAGAGCTAGCACAAACCGTGTTTGATTTAGAGTTCCAAATACATGTATCCCTATAGGAGAAAACAGAGTGAAACCTCAAAATGAAACCGGTTACTGCCAACGAACGGTTTAACCTAGAAGAACGAAATTTGGCGAGCCAAGTGGGATTGGTGTACTGATCATTACCTGAAAGTCTCATCAAGATTGGGTGAAAAAGTGTGTGCTGAGATTTCTGGAAACTCGTAGTTTTTTGGAAGCTTGGCAGGCCCTTTCCATGAAAGTGATTCTCGCCAGTCTCTGCTTAGGGCTACATCAACAGCAAACAAACCATAGAGATAGAACTTGAAACTGCTTTATTGTGTCAAGTTTCGAAGAGCTAGCACAAACCGTGTTTGATTTAGAGTTCCAAATACATGTATCCCTATAGGAGAAAACAGAGTGAAACCTCAAAATGAAACCCGATACTGCCAACGAATGGTTTAACCTACAAGAACGAAACTTGCCGAGCCAAGTGGGATTGGTGTACTGATCATTACCTGAAAGTTTCATCAAGATTGGGTGAAAAAGTGTGTGCTGAGATTTCAGGCAACACGTAGTTTTTTGGAAGCTTGGCAGGCCCTTTCCATGAAAGTGATTCTCGCCAGTCTCTGCTTAGGGCTACATAAACAGCAAACAAACAATTGAGAGAGAACTTCAAAATGCTTTATTGTGTCAAGTTTCGAAGAGCTAGCACAAACCGTGTTTGATTTAGAGTTCCAAATACATGTATCCCTATAGAAGGAAACAGAGTGAAACCTCAAAATGAAACCGATTTCTGCCAACGAAAGGTTTAACCTAGAAGAACGAAATTTGGTGAGCCAAGTGGTATTGGTGTACTGATCATTACCTGAAAGTTTCATCAAGATTGGGTGAAAAAGTGTGTGCTGAGACTTCTGGCAACTCGTAGTTTTTTGGAAGCTTGGCAGGCCCTTTCCATGAAAGTGATTCTTGCCAGTCTCTGCTTAGGGCTACATCAACAGCAAACAAACCATAGAGATAGAACTTGAAACTGCTTTATTGTGTCAAGTTTCAAAGAGCTAGCACAAACCGTGTTTGATTTAGAGTTCCAAATACATGTATCCCTATAGGAGAAAACAGAGTGAAACCTCAAAATGAAACCGGTTACTGCCAACGAACGGTTTAACCTAGAAGAACGAAATTTGGCGAGCCAAGTGGGATTGGTGTACTGATCATTACCTGAAAGTTTCATCAAGATTGGGTGAAAAAGTGTGTGCTGAGATTTCTGGCAACTCGTAGTTTTTTTGGAAACTTGGCAGGCCCTTTCCATGAAAGTGATTCTCGCCAGTCTCTGCTTAGGGCTGCATCAACAGCAAACAAACCATAGAGATAGAACTTGAAACTGCTTTATTGTGTCAAGTTTCGAAGAGCTAGCACAAACCGTGTTTGATTTAGAGTTTCAAATATATGTATCCCTATAGGAGAAAACAGAGTGAAACCTCAAAATGAAACCGGTTACTGCCAACGAACGGTTTAACCTAGAAGAACGAAATTTGGCGAGCCAAGTGGGATTGGTGTACTGATCATTACCTGAAAGTTTCATCAAGATTGGGTGAAAAAGTGTTTGCTGAGATTTCAGGCAACTCGTAGTTTTTTGGAAGCTTGGCAGGCCCTTTCCATAAAAGTGATATTTGCCAGTCTCTGCTTAGGGCTACATCAACAGCAAACAAACCATAGAGATAGAACTTGAAACTGCTTTATTGTGTCAAGTTTCAAAGAGCTAGCACAAACCGTGTTTGATTTAGAGTTCCAAATACATGTATCCCTATAGGAGAAAACAGAGTGAAACCTCAAAATGAAACCGGTTACTACCAACGAACAGTTTAACCTAGAAGAACAAAATTTGGCGAGCCAAGTGGGATTGGTGTACTGATCATTACCTGAAAGTATCATCAAGATTGGGTGAAAAAGTGTTTGCTGAGATGTCAGTCAACTCGTAGTTTTTTGGAAGCTTGGCAGGCCCTTTCCATGAAAATGATTCTCGCCAGTCTCTGCTTAGGGCTACATCAACAGCAAACAAACCATAGAGATAGAACTTGAAACTGCTTTATTGTGTCAAGTTTCAAAGAGCTAGCACAAACCGTGTTTGATTTAGAGTTCCAAATACATGTATCCCTATAGGAGAAAACAGAGTGAAACCTCAAAATGAAACCGGTTACTGCCAACGAACGGTTTAACCTAGAAGAACGAAATTTGGCGAGCCAAGTGGGATTGGTGTACTGATCATTACCTGAAAGTCTCATCAAGATTGGGTGAAAAAGTGTGTGCTGAGATTTCTGGAAACTCGTAGTTTTTTGGAAGCTTGGCAGGCCCTTTCCATGAAAGTGATTCTCGCCAGTCTCTGCTTAGGGCTACATCAACAGCAAACAAACCATAGAGATAGAACTTGAAACTGCTTTATTGTGTCAAGTTTCGAAGAGCTAGCACAAACCGTGTTTGATTTAGAGTTCCAAATACATGTATCCCTATAGGAGAAAACAGAGTGAAACCTCAAAATGAAACCCGATACTGCCAACGAATGGTTTAACCTAGAAGAACGAAACTTGCCGAGCCAAGTGGGATTGTTGTACTGATCATTACCTGAAAGTTTCATCAAGATTGGGTGAAAAAGTGTGTGCTGAGATTTCAGGAAACACGTAGTTTTTTGGAAGCTTGGCAGGCCCTTTCCATGAAAGTGATTCTCGCCAGTCTCTGCTTAGGGCTACATCAACAGCAAACAAACCATAGAGATAGAACTTGAAACTGCTTTATTGTGTCAAGTTT
>NW_027526024.1:0-10557 GCF_052094955.1 Ictidomys tridecemlineatus
GTCTTGCTTCTTTCCTTTGCTGGGTGGAAGCCTTTTAATTTGATGCCATCCCACTTATTAGTTTCTGGTTTTACTTCTTGAGCTTTAGGAGTCTTGTTAAGGAAGTCAGGTCCTGTGCCAACATGCTCGAGTGTTGGGCTTACATTTTCTTCTAGCAGTTACAGAGTTTCTGGCTCAAGTTCTAGGTCTTTGATCCACTTTGAGTTGCAATCCCCAGCAAAATACCAATGACATTCTTCACAGAATTAGCTAACGAAGTTCTAAAATTCATTTGGAAAAAAATAAGAGGCCCAGAACAGCCAAAGCAATCCTGAGTAAAAAGAGTGAAGTCAAAGGCATTACTCTACCAGAACTCAAACTGCCACAGAGTTACAGTGACAAAACAGCTTGGTATTGGCACCAAAGCAGGCATGAAGACCAAGGGGTCGGAAGAGAAGACACAGAGACAGACGCACCTAGATACAGTAATTGGATATTTTACAATGTTGCCAGACATGTTGGAGGCTCAAGAGGCTGAGGCAGGAGGATCTCATGTTCGAGGCCAGCCTCAGGAACTTGGCAAGGCCCTCAGCAACTTAGCGAGAACCTGTCTCAAAATAAAAAAAAAAAAAAAAAGGTCTGGGATATCATGCTAAGTAAAATAAGCCGATCCCCCAAAAGCAAAGTGTGACTATTTTCACTGATACGTGGATGGTGATCCACAATAGAGGGCAGGGGAAGAAGAGAAGTTTAGTCGATTAGACAAAGAGGAATGACAGAAGAAGGGGGGTAGGAATAGGAAAAAACTTGGAGTAAATCTAACATAACTATAAAAATATCTAAGTGAACCCCACCATCGTGCCCACCCACAAGAATAGGACCCTAATTAGAATAAGGTACATCCCATGCTTGTATACTTTATCAAGATTGATTCTACTGTTATGTGTAACTAAGAAGAACCAATAAAACTAGAAAAAAAATCCTAAATGCAGAAAAAGTTCCATGGTACCAGATGTTTACTATTAAATATTAATAAAAAAAAAAAAGAAGCTGGAAACAAAGAAATAAGAAGAGCTGGGAATGTGGCTCAGGGATTAAGCACCCCTAGGTTCAATCCCGATATTGACAGTCTTTTAAACAAATGGTGCTAGAAAGCGGGATATCCACAGGTAACGAAGGGAGCCGGCCCCCATCACCTCACCCTGCACAAAAGTCAACCTGTGGGTTTTATCTGGGTCAGTGAGACGAGGCGTGTGCCTGGCCGGCAGTGGCCCTCAGTGTCAGCTAGTGTAGTGACCGCTTGGTCCAAGCTGCAAATGTTGCTTTTGCAAAAGGAAGGTGGTGTTGGTGAGGACACGGGTGTGGGTCCCTCTCGGGTGGGCAGCTGTGGCTCATTCTGTAGAGACAGCCAGTGAGGTGCCTGCAGGTCCATCGTGTGCACAGTGGTCTCTTCCTGGGGATGTGGCAGGGGTGTCCTCAGCCACCCTGCAAGGGGCATGTCAGGGAACTCTGCTTAGAGGTGCTGGGGCAGGGGGGCATGGGTGGGAGGCAGCGGATATGCCCTGTGGACAGCAGCCAGAACCAGAGATGCAGCAAAACAGATGGCCGTGACGCTGAGCCACCGAGAGAGGGGCCTGTGGCCACCCAACCACAGGCAGGTAGAAGGCGGGCTCCAGCCGGTTGGCACGGCAGACACGGCAGGGCTCCCCTGCAGGATGGCACACAGGCTGGGCCAGGCTGTGAGCAGAGGACTGGATGAGCTTGACCTTCTGCAGCTGAGGTTTAAAAAGTGAAGAAGAAACAGGAATAAAAGGGAAGGAAGGAAGGAAAGGGAGGAGGGAGGATCCAACCAGACGGTGTTAGTGCCAGGAGGGGAGGATTGGGCTCGGGTGTGAGGTGAGGGCAGCACCCAGGTGCCCCAGAGAGCCCCCTGGTGTCCTGCGTAAGACTCGCTGGCCATCGCTGAGGACCACACCAGCCTGGCTTTTTACAGTGACATCTGTTTTTCTCCCTGTCCCCTTCGATAATGACAGGGCTCTTCTTGGGACGACTGCCCCCATCTCACAGAAGCAGCAGGTGAGGCCTGGGGCTGGGGGTGACCGGAGGTCACACTTCAAAAAGCGGGCGGCGTGGTGGCAGACTCCAGTCCCAAGTTTGACTCGCCAACGGCCCGCAGCTGGCAAGTGCTTGAAAGAAACCCTGGCCAGCTGTGCTGCCTGCGAGTCCCTCCACCCCCTCAGAGCAAACTCACCAGATCTAAGCAACCAGAACCCCCAACCAAGCCCACGGCACCCGCGTTCCTCACAGCACCCTGCATAGGAACGTGGGGGTGCACAGCAGCCAGGCTCCAGGCTCCTGCTCCCTGAGCACAGAGGGCGTGGTGAGCAGGGCGCCTTTACAGGACCAGTGTCTGAAACCAGTGGGCCCCCAGTGCGTAGGACTGGAGCCCAGCTCCCGGTCCCAAGTCGGGATAAACCCTGCGCCTTGACCTTCCCTGCGTGCTTTTGAGCTCCCGCTGCCCACGAGGAAATGTGCAGTGTCCCCAGCAGGAAGACTGAACGGGCCCACAGCCTGCTGATGTCCCCCCAGCCCCTTCTCCTCCCTGTAAGTTCCAGACCAGCGGTCTCCAGGATGGGCAGGGGCAGGCCCTGGCCAGCCTCCCTGCACCGCAGGCCTCCCCTTGTGAAGGAGGTAAGGCATGTGATTCTTTGTATGGGGCAAAGTGGGTCTTGCTCAGTGCCCAGCATGAACCTTAGCATACAATAGGCACTCAATATATGTCTATTGACTGAGTAAGCATAGCCATAATGTATCAGACAGACTATTCCTTCAGACACAGCTAAACCCAGGGACGCGGACAGTGTCACTCAGTTTCTCTCTTTCCATGTCCTTGTTCTGATCTCTGTCTTGGTTCTGCAGGTGGAGGACACAAGGTGCTGAGATTGCATTTCCAAATTTAGTTTATGACCTTGGCTAAAGAGAGGAAGCCTTCGGTGATGGGTCCATATAGCAAATCTAAGGAGGTGTGAAAACCTGGACCTGGGATGTGTGCCTTCTTCTGTGGCCAGCTGGGTCCAGGGCCCTGGGATCCACACTGAAGGCTTCCTACAGGAAGGGGTTCTTTCATGTGAGGAGGGGGAGGGATGTTGGGCAGCTCAGCCCAAGGTGCCGTGTGGGACGCGGATTTTGACAGTGTGGCAGACTTCCACCCCTCCCCACCGAGCCTCCCAGGCTCACCTTCATCCCAGGCAGCCAGCTGGGGCCTGCTCTGGAAAACCACGTGACTAGCTACAGCCTGTGGGGCGGGGCTTCTAAGCAGCAGCCACGCCCTCAGGGTCCAGGGGCCGCGGTGCCTTCTCCCGCTGCTGTGTCCAGCTGCCTTCTAGCCCCGTGCATGGGGGGCACCGGCTCCGAGAAGCGGAGTGGGGAAGGGGCAGGACGGATCCGGGGCTCCAGCGTGTGTCAGGAAACCCGTCGGAGTGAACTCAGCCGCTCCTGGCGGCAGAAACCACGCTAATTGGGAACAGCTGTCAAGTTTTCCGTGGCACAGGACAGATCCGAGACTTAGATTTCACAATTTACCAGCGGAGTTCACGGGCTTTTGACAGCTCGGTCATATTTCCACAAGTTACCCATAGGTTCCTTCTCGGGGTATGGGGGTGCTCTTGCACCCCACCCCATGGGCCCTGGTCTTACCCCACCCTACATCCCTGCCTGGGTAAAGGGGTTTGCTACACAGATGGGGTCCCCTCGTTCTATAAATCAAACCCCATTTCCTTATCAGCTCTCTGGAATTTCACAGATGCCCAGATCAACAGACCTGCTGGAACTGGAGTCCCCCCAGCTCCCGACTCCAGCACTCCTGAATCTTGGAGCTGGGGGGAGACCAAGGGGCTGGGTGACATTTGAAGGCTTGGGTAATGAGACTCACAACAACGGTTTTGTTTTGAGTCACAGGGACCAGTACAGAGTGAGAGGTCCTGAAATATCTGTTGATTGTCTGCACCACTGCCACCAATTGGATTCTGACGTGGGCAGGTGGGTGGATGGACGCATGGACATGGGGTTGCAGTTTGGAGGGGTGGATGGGTGGTGCGTTTGGTGTTTGATTTGGGACGCTGTGATCCAATCTGGCTCTGGTTCTTCCAAAGGAGTCCCGACATTTTCACCTCTAGTCAAGAACTCCCAAGTACTCCCAGATTCGGTTCCAAGAGGCTGGGGAAGAAGAGGAGGAAAAGGGGAGAGTTGGTTCCTGAGTGTGGGAGGTGTTTAGTAAGGGGCTGGCTGGTGTTTAAGAGTGTGTGTGTGCTTGTGAGTTGTGGGTGCTTGGGTGTGTCTGTGTGAGAAGTTCCCCCTGAGCCAGGGGCCATAGGTACCCTGTCCTGGGGACGCGGCACTCACAGCCCTTCTTGAGCCCTCTGTGCTGCATTAAGCATAAACTGTCTTCAAGGCTCTGAACTCCCGCATGTCTCAGATCCACGTACTTTGAAATAATCAGAATTCTTTGCATGCCTAGGCAGCCAGGAGCGGTTTCTGGACTTCCTGCCAGCAGGAAGCCACGGGGTGCAGAGCCCAGAGGCAAAGGCACTGGCTTGAGAATGACCCCATATGGGGGTGGAAGAGGCAGCTTGGTTCCCGGAAGCCTGAGCCCTCAGCTCTAGCACTATCAGCTCCTCAGGGCCCAGAACTACCCTGCTGGTGCCAGGGAGCCCTCAGTCCAGGGCCTCTGGCTGCCCCCTCCCCTTGGAGACCCCCCATCTTCCTGGTCCCTGTGAATCCCACTCTACTTCCCACGGTTCTCTTGGAGTCCCGGCACTCCCTGACTCGGTTTCCCTCAGGTTGCCAGGCAGTACCTGGGACCTCGGGCCTCCATGAAGACTGCCACCACCCCTCTGTCCACCTCTCCAGCTGTGGTCAGGATGAGCCCCTGATGTGTCTTGCTGGAAACCCCTCTGGGTGGCAGCTGTCAGCCTTTGGGGCGCTTTCTGTGTCCCGCCATCACCTGTGTCCTCTCTCACCAATATGCTTGGTCACCTGAGCCGGTAGGGGCCACTTTCAACCCTGGTTGGCAGAGAAGAAGCCAAGGCCTAGAGACTTCAGGTCATTTGCCCAAAGTCATGCGGCTGAGTACACGAGTCCACCTGTGGGTCTGGCTGTTGCACGGAGCTGGACCCAGGAAACACTGCCAGGACCTGCTGCCCTGGGGGGGGCTAAGCCGGCAGCGGAGCCAGGTGTCATCACACCCCACTCCTTGCGGAAGCTCCCGGGCCCCGGGCCTCGTCTCTGTTGATCACAATCACAGCCTCTGGGCCTTTTACACTCCTAGAGTGAGCAGAGAGAAGCACCTATCAGCGCTCCCGGCCTGAGTGTCAGCATCTGTCCCCACTCGTCACCATCCCAGCAGGCATGTGGAGGCACACAGTCCCGGCCCTCCACCCCTCACCCCTCCCTGTGCTTCGGAAAACCTCTCTTTTCAGTGCAGCTGCTGGCCAGCGGGGCCGCAGGGACGTGTACACAGGAGCCTGGAGAGGGAGGTCACGTCCCAGCTCCAACCGCTGGCCCCTGGATTCCCTGCCCCCCTGCTCTTACACGTAGGGGTGTCCGCTGGAAGGCAAAGCCTTGGACATATTTCTCCCCCGCTGTCGCTGCTCAGGTACCCCAGGGTCCACTCTAACTGTAGGAAGTAGGTGCTGGGCTCCTGGCGGAGCCCTCCAGGCACTGCTTTCTTAAGTGGCCTGAGTGATATTTGAAAGAATGAAAGTTGATTTTAAAAAATTAGGTTCCTTCTATAACCTGTTTACTTTCTGCATGTGTCGTGGCCATGCCTGGTAGCTCTTAGAACTGGGCGGTGATATGAGCCTTGCATCTCCTGAGGACGTCTGAGATTCACCCAGGGTGGAGGGGCTGGGGCAGGTGGCAGTCACAGCAGCAAGTGGAGCTGATACCTGTTGGCATCTCCATGTCCAGCAGCCCTGCGTCCAGTGTGCTCAGTGCCACAGGCCTGTCCTCTCAAGAGCCCTAGGATATATGGGCTGCTATCCCCATTCTTAGCCAGTTGCACAGCTAGCTCACGGGTGGCAGGGCCAGGGCTTGGCCTGGGCCATCTGGCCCCTGGGCCTGTGCTGCAGGAACATGCTCTTTCCTGATGACAGTGCAGGAGCTGGGCCTGGGCTCCACAGCCCTGTGCTCCTGGCTGCCTGTGGCATGTGCTGAGGGGTGCCCAGGGTGTCCTTCAGGCTATGCCAGAGATCCAAGGGGACGAGGTGCCACATTAGCACTCTTTGGGGATCCCACTTAAGAAGGAAGTGGCTTTTGGCCTCCAGGCAGGGCCTGAGCAGCTCTTCTGGCTCCAGGCTGCCCATCTGCCCCTTGCACAGGTATAGACACTGAGTCCAGGGAAGGAAGGTGTTAAGGTCTGTAAACAAGTCAAAATAACACCTGGTATTTTGCCAGGGGAATGTTAGAGTTCCTAAACAAGTCTGGATGGTGCCTAGCAAAATGCCAGAGGGAGTGGTTTGAGAAGTAACAAAAGCGAGCCATTAAGTGTGCAGATTCCTTATTGGTTGACTGATGTATCTAGTTTATGCTATTTAAGATAAGCTGTGCAAAATGTATAAATAGCTCTGTTGTCCTGAAATAAACGGCTCCCTCTCCTGCTGTATCAAAGTACAGAAGTTATTCGTCACCCCCCGGTTATTCTGCTGCAGCCGGACTCCGGCAGGAAGGGCCTTCACTGAGAGCCAGTGAAGAAAGGCTTCTGCCTGCCCAGTGACAGTGATAAGAAGAAATACTGGTGCCAGCCCCGGTCCCCTGGACACTTCATGGGCACCTGTTCTTTCAATCCTTCTGCTCCCAGAGGCAGGCAGGACCACTCCTTTTCCCAGGGGAGGAAAACGGAGGACAGCAAGACGAATGAGGGGTCTTTTGTGCTTTCTGCTCAGAGCTTGTGTGGCTGAGGCAGGGTCTCCCCCAAGCAGGGGGCCCATTTCATTTTGTGCCCGCCCATGTTCATCCCCCTGCCCTCTGGGTAGATGCCAGAGCCACGGGTGGGCACAGTGCAGCCCAGGTTCCGTGGCACCCCGCCCAGGTTCAGAGACAGGTGTGAAAACTCTCCTTGCCCTCATGCATGTGTGGTGCCAACAGGGGGCAGGTGCCCCCTGGGGCCGCCTGGACTGAGCATAAAGGGTGGTCTCCAGCCAACATCAAACCCTCAGACCTGATCTAGGGCTCCCCGTGGTTCTGGGAATTTGCCCCTGATGGCCTTTCCTTCGACTGACCGAGGGCACGTGCTAGAAGTTGGTGGAAACATGCACGAGGAGCAGTGGGCTGGGTGGGGCAGCACACATACTAAACAGGAAGTGCCTGCCCAGGCTCCAGGGGCAGCCCAGGCACGCCTGTGCCCTCAATTGGACTTAGGTGGGATGCATCCAGTGCCCACCCAGAGGATCAATGTGTGGGTGGGCTGCCTCTTGTTAGCTGGATCATGGACCCTCTCATGCCGCTGTCTCTCCATCTGCAAAATGGGACTTAGAATCAGTCTTCAGAGTGCTGCTATGAAGACTAGTTTAGGCCCACTCCTGGAGCTCACCTGCACTGACCCTGGCCCTGTGTGCTGCCCTGGACCAGAAGGGACCAAAGCTCTTCTGGAGAAGCCCCCAGGGTGACAGCACTGGAGACTCCAGGAAGTTGGGCCTGAAGTCTGAGCATACCCACCCCTACTACTCAGAGTCGATGCAGCTACATTAGTTTTAGGATTTTAAACAGAACGTCAACGTTAGGTTGGCTGGATGCCCTGTCCTCCAGAACTCTCCCTCCTGCTCCCCAGGGGGAGTGATCTGGACAGGTGGCATGTGTTTCATATTTTCACTGCGTCTACGTGTGTGTGTCTGTGCATATATTTTAGGTTATTTGGGTGCTTCTCACCAACATCTCATTCTGTGTATCTCTGGCTTTTCCACTTCACACTATTTTCTTTTATTGAGGAAAACTTCTCATGTGAGATCCGCCACCTTGCAGCATATGCCTGAGTGGCACTTGGTGTGTTCATGTGCTGGCCAGCCGCCACTGTGAGCTGGTTTTAACACAGTCCCCTAGACTCACTGTCCCCAGTAAGCAGCCCACGCAGCCCCGCCCCTGGCCACCTCTACGCTGCTTTCAGTCTCTGTGGATTTGCCTCTTCTTTCCTGTGAATGGGGCTATGATACCTGCGCAGTGTCCGAGGCTCACTGTGAGGGGACATGCAGATCCAGGTGGTCCACTGGAGCTGCTGAAAGGGACCATGGCTCTGTAGCTCCTGCATTCCCTCCCGTGCTTCCCCAGGCAAGGACTTCCTGGTTCCTGGGGAGGGTCCAGTCCAGGTGCTCTGAGTACCCAGTGCTGCATACCAGACTACCCAGAACTCAGTGGCTAAAATAGTCGTTGTATTATTTCTTTTGCTTCTGTGGCTTGACTGGGCTCAGCTGAGCTGTTCTTCTGCAGGTCTCACTTAAAGCACCTCATGCAGTCAGATCGCAGCTAGAACGGGAAGCTCAGGGGATTTGGGGGTGGCCAAGCCTCTCTCCTCCTCCAGTGGCACTCCAACAGAGTAGCCAGCCCCTTACGAAGTGACTCTGGACCCTGAGAACAGGAAAGCAGAGTGACCAGCCCCATTGAGGCTGAACCCAGATGCCCAGCTGTGCCCTTCCTGGTTAAGGTAAGACCCACACCAGAGTGGGCCAGTGGGGCCATTGCTGAGGACCAGCCTCTCTACTGGGCTGTGGGGCTCAGAGTGGCTTTGCCAAGTCGTGGGTGCACCTGTGTCCAGTCTCCTGGGCGGCTGCTGACTCTGCCCCATGCTCCAACAGGCAGAGAACCCATCCTCAGCGTCTGTGTCTTTGCCCTGGGACCCTGCCCAGTGTGACCTGGTGTGACTGTTACTATGCGTTTTTAAATCCCTGCTGTGACACTGTAACTCTGTGGCTTAAAGTGACATTCATTTATTCCTGTGCCATCTGGAGGCCACAGTCAGACAGGTGTCTCTCTGTGTGGAACTCAAGGTGCCCTCAGACCACAGCCCTCTGAAGACCCCTGGGAAGACCCCTTCTTCCCTTTTCCTTCCCTGCTGTGCCTGGCCGTGGTCTCTTCCTCATCTTCAAAGCCAGGGTGGGCACCTCCCTGGCTCTCGCTGCTCCGAGCCACTTCCTTCCATGGTCAGCCTGGGGCTGACCCTGTTCCACACCCAACTCCTCAATCATATCTGTAAGTCCCTTTTGTCCCGTGAGGAAATGCATCCATAGCTGCTGGGGACGAGGGCGTGGACCTCTGTGGAGGATGCAGATGTCTCTGACGGCCTCTCAATTTGTTGGCGGCCCCTCGCCCTTTTCTGCTTTGGGGAGTTATTGCATAATGCTGCCCATCCCCCCATTGGCTTATGGACTCTCACTAGAGACCGGCTTCTTGGTATACTGATGACCAACGTGCCTCCAGTGTCCACTTTACTCTTTTACATCCAGCAGGGTGGAAGCAGGAGCCACTGCATCCTCTGACTGGGGACTGAGGTTTTAACGATGCAACTGTTTGTAAAGGTGCAGAGGAGCCAACTAGGGACAGGAGCACCCTAGGCTGGTGACACTGACCCCAAGAGCCAAGACCCTGCCAGGCTTCACAGGAAGGGCACAGAGCGAGCTGGGTGGAGAAAGCCACCGGGTGGGAGCGGCGGTCTTACGCTCATAGCCAGGCCACCGCAGTCCTGCCGGGTGGACCTGGGACTACCTCTCCTCACCTGGCCTCCCCCAGCCCTGTCGCCTGCCAGCCAGCCCATCCCCAGAGCCCACCCAAGACAGTCTATTGATGAAGAACCCAGGTGGCTGGCCTGGCCCTGCAGGGCAGAGAGCAGGCTTCTGCAGGTGGCCACTGGTCTGGAGGGATAGGCACAGACCCCAGCATGTGCCCCAATTTGGGGAAGGCATCTTTTGTCACAAAGAGTGTTTGAGCCTAGTCATGTAGCAATATCTTTTTTATATTTTGCCTTTTTTCTTTAAACAGGACCTTTGTCCCGAGACCATGGGGATGCTGTTTTTTAAATTGCAAGTGTTTGCGCGCGTGTGCACATTACTGTGGTAAAATACAAATAACACAAGAGGGACCACCTTTGCCACTTCAAGTGTGTAGATCAGACTGTGAGAACGTTGACATGTGAAGCTGATCTCCAGAACTCTCCATCGTGCAAAACGGAAACTCTCCTCTTGGACATCAGTCCCTACTTCTGTCCCTGCCCTCTGCCACCACTACCACGGTTCTGTTTTCTGTCCCCTGGAGTGTGACTGCTCCAGGGACTGTGTGTGATGGAACCATCAGTGTCCATCTTTTCCTGCCTGGAGTATTCACTCAGCCTACTGTCCTCAAGGGCCACTCACGGCAGTGACAGGGTCACCCTCTTTTTGAGGCTGAGTAGTATTCCCTTGTGCAGATATGCCACACTCTGTTTATCCTGTCATCTGTCGATGGCACGTGGTGGCTTCCACCTTTTAGCTGTTGTGAAGAAAGCTGCTGTGAGTGTGGAATGTCTTTGAGACCCTGCTTTAATTCTTTTGGGTCTAT